>NW_026739396.1:20000-65699 GCF_963082655.1 Stomoxys calcitrans
GTTGTGTTAGGCCCTTTGTCATCCTTCGTCAATTTGGCTCAGATCGGTTCAGATTTGGATATAGCTGTCATATAGACCGATCTCTTGGTTTTAGATTTTGAGACCATAATAGGCGCATTTATTGTCCAATTTTGCCGAAATTTGAGACAGTGAGTTGCGTTAGGCTCTTCGACGACCTTCATCAATTTGGCCCAGATCGGTTCAGATTTGAATATAGCTGCCACATAGACCGATCACTCGATTTTAGGTTTTGGGGCCATAAAAGGTACATTTATTGACCGATATTGCCGAAATTTGGGATAGTGCTATGTGTTAGGCTTTTCGAAATCCGTGTCGCATATTGTTCAGATCGGTTTATTTTTAGTAAAAGCTTCTAAAAAGACCAATATTTTCTTATACAAAGTTGAACAATGACTTGTACCGATAAGTATTTGGTCCAAATCGGAACATATTTCGATATAACTGCTATGGGACATAAGGTATGAAATTTTCACCGAATTTTGATGAAAGGTGATTTACATATATACCCGAGGTGGTGGGGTCCAAAGTTCGGTCCGGCCGAACTTAACGCCATTTTGCTTGTTACTTCTTTAAATATTTATTTGTGTGGCTATTGGATTATTTTATTTACTATTCAATC
Source organism: Stomoxys calcitrans (assembly GCF_963082655.1). Lineage (NCBI taxonomy): Eukaryota > Metazoa > Arthropoda > Insecta > Diptera > Muscidae > Stomoxys > Stomoxys calcitrans. The sequence goes on from NW_026739396.1 coordinate 20,641, forward strand.
ATTTGATGGTTCGGCAATCAGTGTCTTAGAATTTTAAACCTTCTACTTCGTTTTTGGTCCCAAATAATACTGGGTTAGTGCGTTAGCAAGTTCATGGTGGCGTATGGGGTATGTTAAATATATACGGCAATCATCATACGCTCCATTGTACCCAAGATTTTTATATTTTTGATGAATATTACATAGAGTTAAGTCATCGCAACTCAATTTTGGAACTATTAAATCATCATAAAAAAAACAACAAATTTATAACTTTTAATGAGATATTATATGTTAAAAGGCATTTATCAGAAATTAACTCTGGTCTACTTTGATTTAATTAGCTTTTTTTTTAATTTATCTCATGTATTCATTCCTTCATTGATTTCAATTTTAATGGCTTTTTTGAGGTTTTGGGAAGAGAGAGAGGAAATTAATAAAAATTACATTCTGTAATGCACATTGCATTAATGACATTATTTCTACAGAATGTTTGCTATGACTTTTTTCATGCAACATTATTGACCTCACCATCATAGTGTATGACAGCAGCAACAAATGCATTGTTTTTTTAAGCTTTTATTTCTTTTTAATTATGGTTACAAAGTTTATGTTGGCGTAATTAATTTTTCATGTTATTATCCATTTTTGTTATGCTTCTTTGCCTGTCAGTCTTTGGCCGTTTTTGGTCAGAAATTGAAAAAAACTGTAATTTTTGTAGATATTTCAAATTTAAGTCATTTGTTATTTGAAAGGAGATTTGCAAAGAATTATTAAGGGACAATGGTCAAAGGGGAGACAAGAGCAACATATAAACTACAATGGTGATATTCATTTTCATGGTTATTTGCTCAACTCACTCCCTCTTTGGGAGAAATGAGGTTAATATTGGGGTGCCTAAAAAGTAATTGCGGATTTTTCATATAGTCGGCGTTGACAAATTTTTTCACAGCTTGTGACTCTGTAATTGCATTCTTTCTTCTGTCAGTTATCAGCTCTTACTTTTAGCTTGCTTTAGAAAAAAAGTGTAAAAAAGTATATTTGATTAAAGTTCATTCTAAGTTTTCTTAAAAATGCATTTACATTCTTCTAAAAAGATCAGCAATTACTTTTTGGGCAACCCAATATAATGATTGTAGTTTACATATATCTAAGTCTGGTTGAAATCTAAGAATGTTGCTTTATATGAATTATATAGCCGATATAAAAGCATTTAGACTTTATATATAAACATGCCCACATCAATTGTTAGGAATGGCTTTTTTAGGGTCCTGAAACATTTTTACTAGGTAAAAGAAAATATTATTTTCTGTAATTGAATGAAGCATATCCCCAGTAACTTTTTGTGATTTCTGCTATTAAATTCATGTATGTGTCATATGTGTTCAATCATTTCCATGCACCGTATATGACAAAATTTTATCCTTTTTGTTTGCGGCATGAATGTCATTCATTTGTATCATTGTAGGCCTTAAGGTAAATGATTGTTTTAAGGTTTGCAACTTAATTACACATTTCATAATGATTGCTATCGGACGAAACCACAGAAAATGCATTCATTGAGTTAATATGGAGAAAAAAAAAGGGAAATTGATTTTAAATATCAATACAATGGGCTACACGAAAGGGATTCATAAGGTAATATGAAAATTTTGCTTTAAGTTCGTATTGAGTTTCATATTTATGAAGGTAAACAAGTAAAAAAGCATTAAGTTCGGCCATGCCGAACTTTGGATACTCACCACCTCGGATATACATGCAAATCCCATTTCGTCACAATCAGGTGAAAATTGGATAACTTTAGCACACAAATTTGGCACGGGCATTGAGTGGTCTAATATATATGTCACTATTCAATATTGTGGTAAAAAATATTGCTCTTTTTGGCAGATATATCCAATTATAAACCGATCTGAACCATATTAGGGTAGGATATCGTAAGGCTCAGAAAAACTCACTGTTTCAATAAATAAAGCTTTATGGGCTTCAGTCCCCTTATCGGCAGATTGGTGTATATGGCAGCTATATCTAAATATAATCCGATCTGAACTATATTTAGGTCGGATGTTAGGAGGTCTTAACCTACCCACTGTTTCAAATTTCAGGAAAATCGGATAATAAATCAAGCTTTTATTGGTTTCAGACCCCTTATCGACAGAGCGGTCCAATATGGCAGCTATATCTAAATATTGGGTTGCCCAAAAAGTAATTGCGGATTTTTCATATAGTCGGCGTTGACAAATTTTTTCACAGCTTGTGACTGTGTAATTGCATTCTTTCTTCTGTCAGTTATCAGCTATTACTTTTAGCTTGCTTTAGAAAAAAAGTGTAAAAAAAGTATATTTGATTAAAGTTCATTCTAAGTTTGATTAAAAATGCAATTATTTTCTTTTAAAAAATCCGCTGTATCCAAATATAGTCCGATTTGGCCTGTTCAAGAACTTAACCAGCGTGCATCAAAAAGACGTATCTATGCCAAAGTTCAGCTCAATATCTCAATTTTTGAAGGTTCTAGTGTCGAAAATTGATATTTCGACGTGTTGCACACGGAATGACTAAATGAATATACCACCTATCCTACGGCGGTGGGTACAAAAATTGCAAATGTTGCCCATGAAAATTCCACTTGCAGTCCAATTTAAGTTTAAGCTCAACGATAAGAGGTCTCCTTTTTATAGCCGTGTCCGCATTAGGAAAACCAACGCTAAAAATTCTCTCTGATGGTATCGCCAGTATTCCAAGCCAGGCGTTCAGCATCATAGACGGACAGGTGGCCTACATGAAGGTGAAACAAGTAAAAAGGCGTTAAGTTCGGCCGGGCCGAACTTTGGATACCCACCACCTCGGGTATATATGTGAACAACCTTTCGTCAAAATCCAGTGAAAAATGCAAACCTTATGCCCCATAGCAGCTATATAGACATATCAAACGATTTAAACCAAATGCTTATAAGTACAAGTCATTGTTCAACCGAGAGATCGGTCTATATGGCAGCTATATACAAATCTGGTTCGATCTAAGCCAGATTGAAGACCAACACCGAAGAGCCCAACACACCTAACTGTCCCAAATTTCGGCGACATCGGACAATAAATGCGCTTTTAATGGGCCCAAAACCTTAAATGGAGAGATCGGTCTATATGGCAGCTATATCCAAATCTGTACCGATCAGTGCCAAATTGAAGAAAGATGTCGAAGGGCCTAAGGCAACTCACTGACCCAAATTTCAGCAAAAACGGATAATAAATGCGGCTTTAATGGGTCTAAGACCCTTAATCGGATGATCGGTCTATATGACAGCTGTATCTAAATCTGAACCGATCTGATCCAAAATGACGAAAGATGTCGAAGGGCTTTACACAACTCACTGTTCTAAATTTCAGCAAAATCGAATAATAAATGTGGCTTTTATGGGCCTAAGACCTTAAATCGGAGGATCGGTCTACATGGCAGCTATATCCAAATTTGGACCGATCTGGGCCAAATTGACGAGGACTGTCGAAAGGACCAACGTTACTCACTGACCCAAATTTCAGCAAAATCGGATAATAAATGTGGCTTTTATGGGCCTAAGACCCTAAATCGGAAGATCGGTCTATATGGCAGCTATATCCAAATTTAGGCCGATCTAGGCCAAATTGACGGAGGATGTTAAAAGGCCTAACACAACTCACTGTCTCAAATTTTAGCAAAATCGGATAATAAAAGTGGCTTTTATGGGCCTAAGACCCTAAATCGGCTGATCGGTCTATATGGCAGCTATATCCAAATTTAGGCCGATCTAGGCCAAATTGACGGAGGATGTTAAAAGGCCTAACACAACTCACTGTCTCAAATTTTAGCAAAATCGGATAATAAATGAGGCTTTTATGGGCCTAAGACCCTAAATCGGCTGATCGGTCTATATGGCAGCTATATCCAAATCTGGACCGATCTGAGCCAAATTGACGGAGGATGTTAAAAGGCCTAACACAACTCACTGTCTCAAATTTTAGCAAAATCGGATAATAAAAGTGGCTTTTATGGGCCTAAGACCCTAAATCGGCTGATCGGTCTATATAAGGACTATATCAAGATATAGTCCGTTATAGCCCATCTTTGAACTTAACCGGCTTATGGACAAAAAAAAATGTGTGCAAAGTTTCCGCCCAATATTCATGTCCGTCAATCCAGCCATGTCTGTCCGTCCGTCTGTCTGTCGAAAGCACGCTAACTTTCGAAGGAGTAAAGCTAGCCGCTTTAAATTTTGCACAAATCCTTTTTATTAGTGTAGATCGGTTGGGATTGTAAATGAGCCAAATCGGCCCATGTTTTGATATTGCTGCCATATAAACCGATCAAGGGTCTTGACTTCTTGAGCCTCTAGAATGCGAAATTCTCCTCAAATTTGACAGAAATTTTGCACGTAGTGTTTTGATATCACTTCCAACAATTGAGCTAAATATGTTTCAAATCGGTTCATAATTTAATATAGCTGTCATATAAACCGATCTTGAGCCTCTAGAGGGCGAAATTCTTTTCCGACTGGAAAGAAATGTTGCACGACGTGTTTCGCTATGACTTCCAACAACTGTGCAAAGCATGGTTGAAATCGGTTCATAACCTGATACAGCTGCCATATAAACCGATCTTGGGTCTTGAATTCTTGAGCCTCTACAAGGCGCAATTATCCTTCAATTTGACAGAAATTTTGGACGTAGTGTTTTGATGTCACTTCCAACAACTGTGCTAAGTATGGTCGAAATCGATTCATAGCCTTATATAGCTGCTATATATACCGATCTTGGGCCTTGACTTCTTGAGCTTTTAGAAGGTGCAATTCTTATGCGATTTGGCTGTAGTTTTGCACGTGGTGTTTCGGTATCACTTCCAACGTTAGTGCGAAGTATGCTTCAAATCAGTCCATAGCCTGGTGTAGGTTCAATATAAACCGATCTTGGATCCTGACATCTTGAGCCGCTAAAGGACGCATTTATCACCCGATTTGGCCAAAATTGTGCGTGAGGTGTTTTGATGTGACTTCCGAAAACTGTGATGAGTATGGCGAAAATCGGTACATAATCTGAAAGAGCTGCTATATAAACCGATCTTGGATCTTGACTTCTTGAGCCACTAGAGGGTGCAATTCTTATCCCATTTGGCTGAAGTTTTGCATGAGGTGTTTTATTATAATTTCTAACAACTGTGCTGAGTATGCTCGGCTCATGCTCGGCTCATAACTTAATATGGCTGCCATATAAATCGATCTTGGGTCTTGACAGCTTGAGCCGCTAGAGGGCGCAATTATCATCCGATTTGGCTTGAAGTGTTTTGATATGACTTCCATAAACTGTGATGAGTATGGTCCAAATCGGTCCATAACCTGGTATAGGTGCCATATAAACCGAACTTAGATCTTGACATCTTGAGCCGCTAGAGGGCACAATTATTATCCGATTTGGCTAAAATTTTGTGTTTGGTGTTTTGATGTGACTTTCAAAAACTGTGCTGAGTATGGTCCAAATCGGTTTATAACCTGGTATAGGTGCCATATAAACCGATCTCAGATCTTGACATCTTGAGCCGCTAGAGGGTGCAATTATTATCAGATTTGTCTAAAACTTTCCGGGAGGTGTTCTGATATGACTTCCCAAAACTGTGATGAGTATGGCGCAAATCAGTGCATAATCTGATATAGCTGCCATATAAATCAATCTTAAACCAATCTGACCTCTTGAGCCACTAGAGGGCGCAATTCTTATCCGATTTGGCTGAAATTTCGCATTACGTATTTTGCCAATTATGGTTCAAATTTATCCATAACCTGATATATTGGGTTGCCCAAAAAGTTATTGCGGATTTTTCATATAGTCGGCGTTAACAAATTTTTTCACAGCTGGTGACTCTGTATCTGCATTCTTTCTTCTGTCAGTAATCAGCTGTTACTTTTAGCTTGCTTTAGAAAAAAAGTGTAAAAAAAGTATATTTGGTTAAAGTTCATTCTAAGTTTTATTAAAAATGCATTTACTTTCTTTTAAAAAATCCGCAATTACTTTTTGGGCAACCCAATAGCTGCCATATAAACCGATCTGGTATCTTGAATTCTTGAGCCTCCAGAGGGCACAATTATCATCCGATTTGGCTGAAATTTTTTACAACGGCTTCTCCCATGACCTTTAACATATGTCCGAGTCGGTCTATAGCCTGATACAGCTCCCATATAAACCCATCTCTCTATTTTACTTCTTGAGCCCCTAAAAGTCGCAATTCTTAATCGAATTTTGCTGAAATTTTACATAATGATATAGCTCCAATATTATAGCAATTATTTTGTCCTTTGTTTGCCTAAGGAGAGATATAGGGGAAAGAATTCGACAAATGCGATTCATTGTGGAGTGTATATAAGATTCGGCCCGGCCGAACTTAGCACGTCCTTACTTGTTTTATTCTATCCCACGTTTCGTTTATCGTTCGATAGATCTGCTATGGTCATTTCACCTTTACTCTATATTTATACCAGAATACCAGCTATGTATTCAAAGCTCCAATGGACGACTTCCTTCGGCAGAAACCTGTTAATGTTTTTTTTGTTGTTTTTTGTTGTAGCAGCCCTTGCCGATGGAGGACTCCGGTACGTACAACCGGCTGCCATGGGATTGCCTGTTTTTGTAGTCCTTTTCTGCTTGTTATAACCTATCGAATCGGGGTCTCGTTAAACCCTCTAACAGCTTACACGATTTATTCGGAATACACAGTAGTCTGAATATTGAAGCCAACTTTGGATTTCCTTTTCCCTTGCTGATCAAAACTAACTTTTCCATGCATAGGGGAATATTCCCTCTAAGCGATATTTGATTAAGATGTTTAGAGGCAGTTTTGTTAGTTTTTAGGCATATTCTGCAGGGACTTCGTCCTGGCCTAGTACCTTTGAGCTATATGCAGAGAGTTTAAGTTTTTCGAGTGTAAATGGTGTTTGCCAAATATTCAATGCTTTAATCTTTTACTCTGGGTTGCCTATGACGACATTTTTGAAAATTTTTTTAACCCTCAATAAAATCAAAACGGAAGTTCTCGCTCATCTGCAACCAATTGCTTAACAATATCTTTTATTCATATAATTTTATTGCTAAGTATTATTTCTGTTAATATCATAATTTTTTGTCCCTGGTGTATCATAAACATTTTACATTGTCCTCAACATATTTACCCTGCAGCATTAAACACTCCTGGTTGGCTGAATCATCATTGTCATCATTCTTTTGCTGTGAAAACACCCATTTGGCTTGTTCTTAATCTCTTTCTCCTTTACAAAGTTAGTGTGACAAAAGTTTTGTAGCAAAAAGTTAAGGATTGCAAGAAAATAAAAGAGGCAAACTCATACGAAGCATATAAGAGAGTAAGTTTTGCTGGTGATGATGTTGTCTCATAAATTATATTAGTATGAAAATGTTTCGCTACTGCGGGAGAGTGTTCAGCTATCCAATGTTTTTGTGTTATTTGTGTTTTATGATGGGCGTTTTGTTGATGAAAGGATATCATAGCTGGGTAGTGTTTGATGAGAATAGTTTACCTTAGGGTATTGTAGATAAGACTTTTGGGCATACCCATCATACTATTGCCTATAGTGAGCATAGTTTTGTTCTCGCAAATCACAAAATCACTGCCACGATGAGAAAATTGGATTTCTGGTATGGGGAAAATATTTATTTGATTTTATTACAAAAAAAAAAAAGCGTGATAAGTTCGGTCGGGACGAATCTCATATACCCTCCCCCGTGGATCGCATTTGTCCAGTTCTTTATCAGGCATCTCTATTATAGCAAACAAAGGATAATGGATAAAAATTGCCATTGGAGCTATATCAGATTAAAAACCGATTCAGGGCATACTGGGTTCAGATGTTGGAAACCATAGTAAAAGTCACTGTAGAAAATTTCAGCCAAATTGGATAAGAATTGTGCCCTATAGGGCCTCAAGAAGTAAAATCGGGAGATCGGTTTATATGAGAGCTCTGTCACATGATGGACCGATTCAGACTGTTTTTGTCACGTATGTTAGAACTCAAAGAAATAGTGACTGTGCAAAATTTCATCTAAATCCGATAAGAATTACGCCCCCTAGAGACTCAAGAAGACAAATCGGGAGATTGGGTTATATGGCAGCTATATCAGGTTTTAGACTGATTCAAACCTTACTTAAAACGCATGTTAGAGGTAACAGAAAAAGTCACTGTAGAAAACTTCAACCAAATCCAATAAGAATTGCGCTATCTAGATGCTCGAGAAGTATAATCGGGAGACTATCACATCTGCTGAATGTCATAGAAAACTTCATAGTACTAAATGTCAGCCAAATCGGAAGAATTGCGGTATCTAGAGCCTAGAGAAGTATAATCGGGAGATTTGTTTATGTTGGAGCTGTATCTAAATAAGGACCAATATGGCCCATTTGCAATCCCAACCGACCTACACTAATAGGACGTCATTGTGCACAATTTCAAAAGCCTAGATTTACTCCTTCTAAAGTTAGCGAGCTTTAAACAGACAGACAGACGGTCAGATGGACGGAAAGACGGATGGACTTGGCAAGATCTACATAAAATGTCATGACGATCAAGGATATACATATATATACTTTATGGGGTCCAAGACAAATATTTCGATGCATCGCAAACGGAATGGCGATGTAAGCACACCCCCATTGTAGTGTGGAGGGTATAAAAATAGAGCTTAAAGTTTGCGGAGATTTGTTATTGTTCATAGGCAGGTTAAGTTCGACTATCGGACTATATCTTGATATAGCCCTCCTATAGACCGACCTATAATTTTAAATATTGGGTCCATAAAACAAGCATTTCTTAAACGATTTCGCACAATTAGTTGTGCTAGGCCATTGTACCATATGGCCCAAATGGGGCTATATTTGGATATAGCTGACTGATTTAATTCCTTGGGCCTATAAAAAGCGTATTTCTGATTCAAATCGCTGAAATTTAGCACAGTGAGCTTTGTTTCTTAAACATTCCGGTTAAATATTGCTTAGATTGGTCAATAGTTGGATACAGCTGTCATATAAAACGTCAACCGATACATGGTCTTGGGAACATTAAAGGCGCATTTATTGCCCGATTTTGTTAAAATTTAATGCAATAAATTGTGTTAGGCTCCTCGACGTTCATACCGAATATAGTCCAGATCGAGCTATGTTTGAATATAGATGCCGAACGATCTCTCGATTAAAAGCCTTGGGTCAATAAAAAGCGCATTTAGTAACAGATTTGCTGATATTCGACACAGTGAGCTGCATCGCCACTTCGAAATCGGTGCCCTAGTGGTCTAGATCAGACGATACTTCGATATAGCTGTCATACATACCGATCTCCCTATTGAAGATCTAAAAGGCATTAAAAGGCGCATTTATTACCCGATATCGCTGAATTTTAGTACAATGACTTGTATTAGAACTCTATACATCCTGAATATGGTGTGGATGGGAATGTAGGGTAGCTAGACCAGCTAGGGAGACCAAACTCCAGTTTTATGGTCTAGGGAAATTAATTGTACTATGGTCTAGGACAATAAATTGTATCGGACCATATTTCGATAAATTGTACTTTCACTGGACCTGATATGAGTTTAATAGGTATATCCGAAGTGGTGGTAATCCAATATCTGATATTATACCCACCACTATATGATGAGGGTATACTAATCTAGTCATTCCGTTTGCAACACCTTGAAATATTCGTCTAAGACCCCATGAGGCCCCATAGCCAAGTCCGTCCGTCCGTCTATCGAAATCACGATAGCAGTCGAACGATTAAAGCTAGCCGCTTGAAATTTTGCGCAGATACTAACTATTGGGTTGCCCAAAAAGTAATTGCGGATTTTTCATATAGTCGGTGTTGACAAATTTTTTCACAGCTTGTAACTCTGTAATTGCATTCTTTCTTCTGTCAGTTATCGGCTGTTACTTTTAGCTTGCTTTAGAAAAAAGTGTAAAAAAAAGTATATTTGATTAAAGTTCATTCTAAGTTTTATTAAAAATGCATTTACTTTCTTTTAAAAAAATCCGCAATTACTTTTTGGGCAACCTAATATATGTTGCTTGCGCAACTTATGGAGCACGGAATTGCTGCGACATTCTTGGGACGAAAAAAGATCCTCACTTTTGTCATAGGGTGGCAATGCTGGCTTGCTTACCTGTGTGTACGACTGTTTCGACAGATGCACAACAGGTTTTGCTTGGCGCGCCCCCGTCTGATATACTCTTGAGTTACATGGCCGTTCTGTACAGTGTGAAAAAGTTAATTCCATTAGTGCGTGAGGATTGGCTCACCGCTTCTGAGCTTGCAGATGGGTATGTTAGGCCCCTCAAGGCACTCTTTTTGGAGCGTCTTGATGATAGGTGGAGGGCTAGATGGACGAACAGTGACAATGGTCGGGTGACTTACGAATTTATTCGTGACGCGACGTTCGTATGAGACCGCCCGGACTTTGGCTTCGGCCTAAGTCTGGGTTTCATACTGACGGGACATGGTTCCTTTAATGCATTTCGGCATCAGAGGAATTTGTTCGCAACCTGAGGACTGGAGGCATGTACTGACGGAATGCCCGTACTATGCAGACATTAGAGATTTAGGCGCGATGGGGATTAGCGAGGCCGTGTGGGATTTCAGTAGGGCCCTTGAAGACGAGACGACTGTTTGCAAGGCTGGCCACCTTTTTCAGGGAAGTATTTTTTAGGAGACAGACAAGACTTAGTGGGGGAATGAATACTCGGTTGCTGTTGCGACCGAGTGATTTGGTGGTGCGCATGAAATGGCCTGCCACCTGCCTTGTCCATATTGATGCAGAGGCGTTTGCCCATTGTTGGTTCCCGAAGCTGTTGTGGTTGTGTTCGGTCATCCGTGAGGGTGGCCGCGTTGATTGTGAGTCCCATGTTAATGCAGATATGCGTGACGTAGCCCGTAAGGGCTGCCGCGTCCTGTTTGTATGTTTGGTGCATACTTCCGCATGCTGGCTTGGGGTCGCTGGTTGGTCGTTTAATTTCTTCTAGTTGACCAGTCGGGAACTATTTGGGGTTCAACTGGTAGTAGTCTTTTAAGGCTACGAAGTCTGACCGGAGACTTAAATCTGGTACCATGGATGCCAAGAGCCCCTGGAACTTCGGTTCCAACCTCACAATGGTGAGATCCCAGTGGGGAGCAACGTGGTGGCTGTGGTTTGTACCCAAATCGCGGGTAGAGCATAAGCTCGACGTGGAGTTGCGGTTTTAACCGGGTGCCGTGACCCATAGATCGAAAGAAGTTTTTGGTAGTGTTCCGCTCGTAACCAAGGAGGTGAACACGTCCAAATACTTGGTATCAAAGTGGTACTCATGTGTGGGTTTGCACATGTGGGGGCGTTGGTAGACGCATTGTATTCACCCTTGGGCTTTGGGACTGGCAGGTTTGGGCCGTGATGGCAGGCATCTCCGTTAAATACGACATTCGTATGGCACCTGTCTCCCCGGGAGGAGAGAATGTTCCAAAAACACCTCGGTGTTTTGTTCGACAGGAAAATGACCTTCAAATCCAACATTTTAGAAAGGGGAAGAAAGGGATCTCTTGTCCTATATACCTGCAAGAGAGCCATTGGAAAAAAGTGGGGTTTAGACCGTGAGTCATGCACTGGGTATAACCCATTTGACGTATCTTTAGGAGGAAAATCGCCACTTAGACTTGAACGCAAATTTTAATGTCATATTTATAATCTACTCCCTAATACCTTTCATTTGAGTTCCATTTGGCATGGTCGGCTAATATGCCCATTTGGGGGTATTTGGGAGTGGACGACCTCCAACTACTTGGACCTAATGTTTTATGCCACATTAATAATCTACTGACTAATACTTTTCATTTGAGTCTTATATTGACATGAACTTTGAATATATCTGTCTAGAGAAGTTTTGGGGTTGGGCGGGCCTTTGGGTACCAGGACCCAAGTTTTTAGCACGATATTCGTCTTCTGTTCTCCAATACCTGTCATTTGATACCCTTATTGTGCCCATCGGACCACTTTCGGATATGGGTGGCATTTTTGCGGTAAGGGGGAGGGTCCGCCTCCACCCGATATCAAAAAATTATATAGCCAATGTTTCCTGCCAGACAAACATACACAATCTATGAAAATTTTAAGAACATCGGTTCAGCCAAGTATCACATAGTCATAATGGGTCTAAAGGTGTTATTGGGGGGTGGCGTGATCCCCTATACTTCTATCGGATTTTGCTGCCAGATTCGAAATCTACTCCCGAATACCTATCATTTGAGCCCCATATGGAAAAGAACGTCCAGTATGTCTGTTTGGGGGGGGTTTTGGGGTTGGGGCGGCCCGATGGGTTCTTAGACTCAAATTTTAATACCATATTCGTATTCTACTCTCCAATACCTTTTATTTGATACCTATATTGTCCCGATCGGTCTGCTTTTGATTTGTTGTGTTTTTGGCATAAGGCGGAGGGTCCTTCCCCCTTTCGATACCGAAGAATTATATAACCTATGTTTCCTTCTAGACCAACCTACATCATATGCGAAGATTTTGAGAAAATCGGTTCTGCCGTTTTTCAGTCTATATGGAACAAACAAACCGAGTCCCATATATCCGTGATTGGCTAATGTGCCCATTTTGGATGTTTTTGTGGGGGTGGGGTAACCTGCTATACTTCGACATAAAGTTGTATGCCAGATTTGTTATCTTCTCCTGCATACTTTTCATTTGGTACCCAGATTGTCCTTATCGGTCCACTTTTGATTTTGGGTGGTGTTTTTGGGGTAAGGGTGGAGGTTCCCCCTTCTTCCTTTATCAAAAAATTATAAAGCCTATTCCTACTTCCTGACCATATTTGTAATCTACTCCCGAATACCTTACATTTGAGTCCCATATTATCATGATTGTCAAATAAACCTATTTTAAGGGGTCTGGGGGCTGGGGCGGCCCTCCTGGTACTTGGACCCAACTTTTATTATGAAATTCGTACTCTAATCTTGAATACCTTTCATTTGATTCCCATATTGTCCCAATCGGTCGACTTTTATTTTTGGATAGTACTTTTGGTGTAAGGGGGAGGGTCCGCTCCCCTTCCCGATATCAAAAAATTATATAGCCTATGTTTGCTTCCGGACCAACCTACACAATTTGTGAACAATGATTGGTGCGAACGCTCTAAAGTTATGTGACCTGATTATGTTATCGAGGGACGAGGTTATCATATCCGCCTATGACGCTGAACGCCTGGGTTCGAATCCTGGCAAGACCATCAGAAAAAATGTCAGCCGTGGTTTTCCCCTTCTAATGCTGGTAACATTTCGGAGGTGACAACATTTGTAAGATGAGGTGCACTGCGGCCACTTGGACTCGGCTATAGAAAGATGGCCCCTTATCATTGAGCTTAAACTTGAATCGGACTGCACTCATTGATATGTGAGGGAAGTTTGCCCCTGTTCCTTAGTGGAATGTTCATGGGCAAAATTTGCAATATACAAACTAAACTTAAAGAGGTCGAAAACTTTGTTATCACTGGCTAGACACACGTTTCAATCATAGTGTCCATCATGAAAGGTCACTCTCTGATCGGAAAATATTGCTGACAAAGAGAAGGTTGCCGGTAACGAGTTTTCCCCAAGCTGTGAAAACGTCGAGGTGTGAGGACTTCCAAGAAGAAGAGACTATAAAAGATCTGTGTGTCTTGCACTGGCAGTCAGAATGAGTTTCACTTTAGGCTCTCATTTGTTTGAGAACTTTTCTGATTTATTGGATGTGAGCATATTCAAGATGTTGGAATGGTTTAAAGGTAGGAAATAGAAGGCATCTCCCTTCTTCTGTTCTAGTGGTACCACAATGATCGAAGCATCCAAGTGCTTCTTCTGTTCTGGTGGTATCACAATGGTCGAAACATCCAAGTGAGTATTCCGATTTCCCGACTTAAGTTTTTTCGCCCATAAACTGAGCATTTTTATACCCTCCACCATAGGATGGGTGGTATACTAATTTTGTCATTCTGTTTGTAACTACTTGAAATATTCGTCTGAGACCCCATAAAGTATAAATATTCTTGATCGTCGCGACATTTTATGTCGATCTAGCCATGTCCGTCCGATGTCCGTCTGTCCGTCCGTCCGTCCGTCCGTCTGTCTGTCGGAAGCACGCTAACTTCCAAAGGATTTAAGCTAGCCGCTTGAAATTTTGCACAAATACTTCTTATTAGTGTAGGTAAGTTGGTATTGTAAATGGGCCATATCGGTCCATGTTTTGATATAGCTGCCATATAAACCGATCGTGGGTCTTGACTTCTTGAGCCTCTTGAGTGCGCAATTCTTATCCGATTGAAATGAAATTTTGCACGACGTGTTTTGTTATGATATCCAACAACTGTGCCAAGTATGGTTCAAATCGGTCCATAACCTGATACAGCTGCCATATAAACCGATCTTGGGTCTTGACTTCTTGAGCCTCTAGAGTGCGCAATTCTTAACCGATTGGAATGAAATTTTGCACGACGTGTTTTGTTATAATATCCAACGACTGTGCTGAATAAAGTTCAAATCGTTTCATATCCTGATATAGCTGCCATATAAACCGATCTTGGGTCTTGACTTCTTGAGCCTCTTGAGTGCGCAATTCTTATCCGATTGGAATGAAATTTTGCACGACGTGTTTTGTTATGATATCCAACAACCGTGCCAAATACGGTTCAAATGGGTCCATAAGCTGATATAGCTGCCATATAAACCGATCTTGGGTCTTGACTTCTTGAGCCTCTAGAGTGCGCAATTCTTATCCGATTGGAATGAAATTTTGCACGACGTGTTTTATTATGATATCCAACAACTGTGCCAAGTATGGTTCAAATCGGTCCATAACCTGATATAGCTGCCATATAAACCGATCTTGGGTCTTGACTTCTTGAGTCTTTAAAGGGCGCAATTCTTATCCGATTTGAATCAATTTTTGCACGAAGTATTTTGTTATGATATCCAACAACTGTGCCAAGTATGGTTCAAATCGGTTCATAACCTGATATAGCTGTCATATAAACCAATCTGGGGTCTTGACTTCTTGAGCCTCTAGAGGGCGCAATTCTTATCCGATTTGCCTGAAATTTGGTACGACGTACCCTCTCTTGACCATCAACATACGTGTTTATTATGATCTGAATCGGTATAAAGCCCGATACAACTCCGATATAAATCGATCTCTCTATTTTACTTCTTCAGCCCCCAAAGGGCGCAATTCTTATTCGAATTGGCTGACATTTTACACAGGTCTCCAACATATTATTTAATAGTGATCCAAACTGGACCCTATCTTCATATCTTTCTAATAACAGAGCAAATCTTTTCTTATATCCTTTTTTGCCTAAGAAGAGATGCCGGGAAAGAACTCGACAAATGCGATCCATGGTGGAGGGTATATAAGATTCGGCCAGGCCGAACTTGGCACGCTTTTACTTGTTTGAGCTATTTCGCTCCTTATATATTCCAGATCGGTTCCAGATTTGGAAATAACCGCCATGTGTATCCAACTTTCAATTTAAGCGCTTGGGCGCATAAAAGGCGCATTTATAAACAGATTTCCCTGAAATTTGGCACAGTGAGCTGTGTTAGTCTCTTCGACATCGGTACCCTTAATTGTAAAGATCGGCCTATATATAGATATAGCTGACGGTTGTACCAAACTCCCAATTCAAGGTCTTGGGCCATAAAAGGTACATTTATTACCCGATTTCGCTGAATTCACAACTATACATCCTGAATATGGTGTAGTGTGGACTATATTAGGCTTATGATCCGGGACAGTAAAGGTTTCATAAGTGATGAACTTTTCTCTAGACTTGACGTAATGAGTTCAATTTCTATATCTGAGGTGTTGGCTATCCAATTCTTGTTAATTCATTATATTTATACAATTCATTCATGTTGTCTCATGTCTACAGCTACAAGACGTTCTCTATCTCGATTTAATTAATTTAATTGCCCAGCAGTTTTCTTTTGAAAACAAAGCTATCCATTACGATTGTCTAACAATGTGCCAACTCGTAAGATGACACTATTTTTACAAGAGGCAACATTTGTTGCTGTTTCTGCCATCCTAGGGTGTCCATCCATTCAATGCAATTGCAGTGTCCTTATTCTCAATGTCAGTTGGGTGGACATTTAAACATTTTGCTTCTTAAGATGATTATATTTCATTTGTAACAGTCTGTTGCACTTTATGTTGTCTTTTTGTTGAAAAAAAAAAAAATAAAATGAAAGAAAATAAAATCTTTTAAATGACAGCATTTAGTTTTGAGCTTAATTGCTTTGTTAGAGGATTTAAGTTCATTATTCTGCTATATCCGCTGCAATGTGAGTAAAAAAGATGAGATTAATAATTGTAATAAAACACATAAAAACAAGTAAAAAGGCGTTAAGTTCGGCGGGGCCGAACTTTGGATACCCACCACCTCGGGAATATCAAGTCATTGTTCTGTCCGTCCGTCTGTCCGTCTGTCTGTCCGTCCGTTTTTCCGTCCGTCTGTCCGTCCGTCTGTACGTCCGTCTGTCCGTCTGTCCGTCCGTCTGTCCGTCCGTCTGTCCGCCCGTCCGTCTGTCGACCATCTGTCTGTCTGTTGAAATCCAGCTACAGTCTTTAATAATAGAGACATTGAGCTGAAACTTTGCACAGATTCCTGTTGTGTATACAGGCAGGTTAATTTCGATGATGGGCTATGTCGGACTATATCTTGATATAGCCCTCATATAGACCGATAGGCCGATTTAAGGTTTAAGGCCCATAAATGCCACATTTATCACCCGATTTAGCTGAAATTTGGGACAGTGAGTTGTGTTAGGCCACAAGACATTTTTCTTCAATTTGGCCCAGATCGGTCCAGATTTGGATATAGCTGCCATATAGACCGATCTCTAGATTTAAGATTTTGGGCCAATAAAAGGCGCATTTATTGTCCGATGTCGCCAAAATTTGGGACAGTGGTTCTTTTAGGCCAATCGACATAATTCTTCAAATTGGTACAGATCTGGATATAGCTGCCATATAGACCGATTTCTCGGTTTTAGGTTTTTGACTCATAAAAGGCGGATTTAATTTCCGACATCGCCGGAATTTTGGACAGTGAGTTGTGTTAGGTCCCTTGACATCCTTCTTCAATTTGGCTCATACCGGTTAAGATTTGGATATAGCTGCCATATAGACCGATTTAAGGGCTTAGGCCCATAAAAGCCACATATATCATCCGATTTTGCTGAAAATGTAGACAGTTAGTGATGTTAGGCCACTAGACATCCTTCTTCAATTTGGCCCATATCGGTTCAGATTTGGATATAGCTGTCATATAGACCTATCTCTCGATTTAATTTGAATTTACGATGTCGACGAAATTTGGGTCAGTGAGTTAGATTAGGCTCTTCTACAACTTTCTGTAATTTGGCTCAGATCGGTCCAGATTTGGGTATAGCTGCCATATAGACCGATCCTCCGATTTAGACTTTTTGGCCCATAAAAGGGGCGTTTATTGTCCAATATTGCCGAAATTTTGGACATTCAGTTGTGTTAGGCCCTTCGACAATCCTCTGCAATTTGGCCCAGATCGGTTCAGATTTGTATATAGGTGCCATATAGACCAATCTCTCGATTTAAGGCCTTGGGCCCATAAAAGGCGCATTTATTGTCCGATGTCGTTGAAATTTGGGACAGTGAGTTAAATTAGGCTCTTCTACAACTTTCTGTAATTTGGCCCAAATCGGTCCAGATTTGGGTATAGCTGCCATATAGACCGATCCTCCGATTTAGACTTTTTGGCCCATAAAAAGGGCATTTATTGTCCAATGTTGCCGAAATTTTGGACAGTCAGTTGTGTTAGGCCCTTCGACAATCCTCTGCAATTTGGCCCAGATCGGTTCAGATTTGTATATAGCTATGGTTAAGGTTATGGGGCCATAAAGGACGCATTTATTGTCTGATTTCGCCGAAATTCGGGACAGTGAGTTGTGTTAGGCTCTTCGACATTTTTCTGCAACTTGGCCCAAATCGGTCCAGATTTGGTCATAGGTGTCATATAAAACGATCTCTCGATTTCAAGTCTTGGCCCCATAAAAGGCACATTTATAATCAGATTTCGCTGAAATTTGACACAGTGTCTTATGTTAGGCTTTTCGACATCCGCGTCGTATATGCTTCAGATCGGTCTTTATTTGGAGCTATTCCAAAAAGACCAATATTTTGTTTAACAAATTTGAACAATAACTTGTACTTATCAGACCACTCAATGTCCGAGCCGAATTAAGTCCAAATCGGACCATTCGATATGGTTTCTATGGGGCATAAATTATGCATTTTCACCGGATTGTGACGATAGGTGTTTTACATATATACCCGAGGTGGTGGTTATCTAAAGTTCGGCCCGGCCGAAATGAAAGCCTGTTTACTTGTTGTATTTTGTACCTCGTCCTAGGTAGTAGATTGACCTGGCTTCCTACAAGTTATTTCAACTCTACATAAACTACTTAAGACTAACATTTTTTCTTCAGTTCCTAGAGAATCAAACTAAATATTCATTGCTTAACTTTTAGTTTGACGGTCTTTCTGTGTCTCAATTCGCTATATCGCGTAAAAAAAAACTCAAAGTAACAATTGTACCTCCTTTTGCTTGTTTATATCGCAGCAGTCTTGTTTCCCATGAAGGGTAACTATCCAGCAGTAACATCTTTATAACAAAAAGGAAAAGAAAAATCACAACAAAAAAAACAAATGTTATAACAACTTTCTCCTTTTCACTTTGTGTTACTTTAGACTTTACTGCAATATTTTCCTTTTCTTGTGCGTGGAAAAAAATTTAAATTTCACTGACTTGCACATTCTTTGGCATTTTTGTGTGTATTTCTTTTAACGTTTTGTTTTCTAAAGTGTTGCATTGTTTTTCCAGAATCAGTTTAAGAGCATAAGAAAACAATTGTATGTCTTTTCGTTTTTCACTATAATGGGGGAAACATAATAAGCTGTTGTCAATATTACCATCTAAAACTGTTGTTATAGGGTACGTACGAGTCTATGAAAACGAAAATTGTTGATGAAATTGAATTTAGAAGCAGAATTAAAGGGGTTGCTCTGTGAGTCCCTCAAAACAGAGATGAAACTCCATCTCCATATGGAAGAAAGAAGGATTCATAGTTCAAAGACTATTAGAATTCGAATAGGGTTGACAAACTGTCAGATTACATACTGAGATGGAAAGCAATACAGCTTGTGAAGCCACGCTGCAGAATACATGGAGTGGGTCTGCAAGGAAGTCAAGAGACATTGTATCAAATATGAACCCCAGTTGACACAAGTTAGTTGAGGTTGAAGTACCAATCTGAAATTAAACTCACAGAGATAATTTTTGTACACTGTAGCGACAGACCAAAGTCTACGGTGGGAATCCCACCCTCACAGCTTACGTAGTAAAAATCTGAAATCGCTACCAAATCAGGTACCGAGGCGCTGTATCTCCTCACAAGAAATGTTTGCATCAACAGATTACTAACATGGGTCAGAACGTTAAGACGACGGCAACTGTTCATTGTTGTTCGACTTGACTTTGTCCTGATTAACACGAGTCTGGCTCTGAACACAAAATCTCATAAGGATTCTGTCTCAATCCTCACATGGGCTCCCTGCTTGCATTGACAACTATGATATCACAATCACAAATGGTCATCGAACACATATAACAGCTCTAAGTTGGGATCCAGTGAGACTATGGACAACTCACTGTTTCAAATATCAGCGAAATCGGATAATAAATAAAGTTTTTATGGACTTCAGACCCTTTATCGACAGATTGGTCTATATGGCAGCTATATCTAAATATAGTCCGATCCGAAGATCGGTCTATAAGACAGTTACATCTTAATATAGTCCGATCTGAACCACATTTAGGTGGGATGTCCGGAGACTTAAGACAACTAAATTTTTGAAATTTCAACCAAAATGGGGCAATAAACGAATTTTTATGGGCTTCAGACCGCAAATCGGCAGATCGGTCTATATGGCAGCAATACCTAAATATAGTCCGATCTGAACCATATTTAAGTCTAATGTCGGGACTTTTAAAACAATTCACTGTTTCAAGTTCAGCGACGTCGGGTGACAAATTCAGCGACGCCGGGTGATAAGTGCCCTGACCCTAAGTGCTCAGACCCTAAATCGGCAGATCGGTGTATATGGCAGTATATATACTTTGTAGGGTCGGAAATGAATATGTCGATGTGTTGCAAACAGAATGACTAATTGAATTTAACTCCTATTACCGTCCTGGGAAGGAAGGAAGGACAATTTCTGAGAGAAAAAGGAGATTGTCTGACGACACAAGTCGACTGTTCTTCCTATGCTGACATTGTGTTCGGCCGGGCCTAATCTTGGGAATCCACCACCATGGATTGCAAAAAAGTTACACAAAATAAATTAAGTTCAGGTGCATAATTTAACTCTAAATACCAAATTCCTGCCAAACCAGGCAAAAATTAAAACTTCTAGGAACCGAACTTGGGTAATTGAGAGATCAGTTCATAAAGGAGGTATATAATGTTACACACCGATTGGGACCCTACTTGACACAGTTGTTGGAAGTTGTAGCAGAACATTACGTGAAAAATTTCAGCCAAATCGGATGCAAAGTTTCACCCAAATCGGACAAAAATTTCGACATCTAGGGGATCAAGAAGACAATATATCAGATTTGAATCATACTTAGCACAGTTGTTCGAAGTCGTAAGAGTATATTGTACTATGAGCAAAATTTTAGCCTAATCGGATGCAAAATTTCACCTAAATCGGACAAAAATTGCGTCTTCCTGCGGCTCTAGAAGTCAAATCGGGAGATCGGTTTATATGGGAGCTATATCAGGTTAGGGTCGATATGAACCGTACTTGGTACAGTTGTGGAACCTCAAAACAGAATACTAAGTGCAAAATTTCAGCCAAATCGGACAACGATTGCTGTTTCCAGAGGCTCAAGTTTCCAAAAAGGGAGATCGGTTGATATCGGAGCTATATTAGGTTATAGACCTAATTTTACCGCTCTTGGCACAGTTGTGGGAAGTCATAACAGAACCGTACATGCAAATTTTCTGCCTATTCGGATTAGAATTGCGGCTTGTAAGGGCTCAGAAATCAAATCGAGAGATCGGTTTATTAGGGAGCTATATCTTAAACTGAATTCCGTGCCACTTCCAAAATCCTTAATTGTTTTCCATACGGGGAGTGTTATGGTAAGTTGATTCATGTCTGGCATCGTGTCCTCCCCTAAGTAACTGTGTCTGTTTGACGCGAAAGCCGGGCAATGACATAGGAAATGCTCCAACGTCTCATCGTCATGGGGATGACGCCCTTCACATGATATCACTTGCCTCACCGATTTGCATAAGTGAGCTCGTAGTCCTTTGTATCCCGTTATAACACTAAAAGCTATACTGACCTCCTTCTTACTTTCAATTATTAACAGCCTTGTCCTCGCATGATCCGGATCACCCTATAGGATTTTCGCCATCCTACCGACTGATTCTCTGTCCTACAGTGTTACTTGCGCGTTTGTCGCCCACGCCCTTAAATAGCACTGCGTGGACCCGAAAGGCTTCTGGTTTGCCAAGTTTGTCGATGGCCTTGACTTCGTAAAATCGTCTGTCATTTCCTTCCCCCTTACTCCGTTATGGCCCGACGCGGATTGTGCCATTCTTAGAAAAAGCGTTAATCTCCTTCTTAAACTGCAAGACTGTTCGTGACCCTACCCTCCTGGATGTTATTGCCCTTATGGTCATTTTATTGTCCATAAAGGTGTTTGCACTCGACGTCCTCGCGTTAGTATCACACCCCCTCACGCCTGGATCTCTGCCTGCATTACCGTATTATGGTCAGGCAGCCTACAACAGATCTCAGTTCCAGGTTCCCCCAGGCCCACTCTGCCCACCAGCTTTGATCCATCCGTGTAACATGATCTTCCATCCGTGTAACATGATCTTCCGGGTTCCGTCAGTCTTAGACTAAGCCACTGACAGCAGAGCCTCGCACTCAATCTCCATTGTCGTCTCAGTTATCCGATCGTAAACCTCTTCCCTGCCTTCAAGATTTCCTATCGTTGCATCGATTATAAGAAGAAACTGAGCAAAATGTCAAGTGGCTAACTTTACTCCTCGACCGCCATCGCGATTTCGACACACGGACGCTAGATAGCCGTGTCCGTCCGTCCGTCTGCCGTTTCGTTGGGTTGTGGCTATGAAAATTAGAAAAATCAAACATAGAAATGACAGCATTGAAATTGGGAAGGGAGACGGAAATGCCAAAAAAAAACTTGAAGATATCATCAAGTCATCTCTAGGAAATAATATCGAAAAACGTTCAAAAACTGAAAGTTTTTTGTAGTTATGAGAGGTGGAAGAGGTTACAGAAGAAGAGGAAATAGTCTCCAGTATCCAGTGTTACAAACGGAATTACTATATGAACAAACCGCCTATCCTATGGTGGTGGGTATACAAATAGAAATATTGAGCTGAACTTTTGCACAGATTGTTATACCCTCCACCATAGGATGGGTATACTAATTTCGTCATTCTATTTGTAACACCTCGAAATTTGAGTCTCAGACCCCATAAAATATATATATTCTTGATCGTCATGACATTTTATGTCGATCTAGCCATGTCCGTCCGTCTGTACGTCCGTCCGTCCGTCCATCCGTCTGTCGAAAGCACGCTAACTTTCGAAGGAGTAAAGCTACCCGCTTGAAATTTTGCACAAATACGTCTTATTAGAGTAGGTCGGTTGTGATTGTAAATGGGCCATATCGGTCCATTTTTTTTTATAAAGCTGCCATATAAACCGATCTTGGGTCTTGACTTATTGAGCCTCTAGAGGGCGAAATTCTTATCCGATTGGAATGAAATTTTGCACGACGTGTTTTGTTATGATATCCAACAACTGTGCCAAGTATGGTTCAAATCGGTCCATAACCTGATATAGCTGCCATATAAACCGATCTGGGGTCTTGACTTCTTCAGGCTATAGAGTGCGCAATTCTTATCCGATCAGAATGAAATTTTGCACGATGTGTTTTGTCATGATATCCAACATTTGTGCCAAGTGTGGTTCAATACGGTTCATAACCTGATATAGCTGCCATATAAACCGATCTTGGGTCTTGACTTCTTGAGCCTCTAGAGTGCGCAAATCTTATCCGATTGGAATGAAATTTTGCACGACATTTTTTGTTATGATATCCAACAACTGTGCCAAGTATGGTTCAAATCGGTCCATAACCTGATATAGATGCCATATAAACCGATCTTTGGTCTTGACTTCTTGACCCTCTAGAGGGCGCAATTCTTATCCGATCGGAATGGAATTTCGCACGACATGTTTTGTTATGATATCCAACAACTGTGCCAAGTATGGTTCAAATCGGTCGTTAACCTGATATAGCTACCTTATAAACCGATCTTGGGTCTTGACTTCTTGACCCTCTAGAGGGCACAATTCTTATCCGATTTGAATGAATTTTTGCACGAAGTATTTCGTTATGATATCCAACAACTGTGCCAAGTATGGTTTAAATCGGTTCATATCCTGATATAGCTGTCATATAAACAGATCTGGGGATTTGATTTCTTGAGCTTCTAGAGGGCGCAATTCCTATCCGATTTGGCTGAAATTTTGCATGACGTATTTTATTTTTACTTTCAACAACTGTGTCAAATAAGGTTCAAATCGGTTCATAACCTGATATAGCTGTCATATAAACCGATCTGGGATCTTGACTTCTTGACCCCTAGAGGTCGCAATTATTATCCGATATGCCTGAAATTTTGTACGATGGATCCTCTCATGACCATCAACAAACGTTGTTTATTATGGTCTGAATCGGTCTATAGCCCGATACAGATCCCATATAAATCGTTCTCTCTATTTTACTTCGTGAGCCGCAATGGGCGCAATTCTTATACGAATTGGCTGAAATTTTACACAGGTCTCCAACATATAATTTAATTGTGATCCGAACCGGACCATATCTTGATATCGTTTAATAGCAGAGCAACTCTTTTCTTATATCCTTTTTTGCCTAAGAAGAGATGCCGGGAAAAGAACTCGACAAATGCGATCCATGGTGGAGGGTATATAAGATTCGGCCCGGCCGAACTTAGCACGCTTTAACTTGTTTTTATTGTTTTTTTTTTTTCACTATTTTGAATCTAACTATCCAATAAACCTCACGTATGCCAATCATTTTCGTATTAATGATTTTTAAGTCTCACCAACACTGCCAATGTTAGGACAGAGAAAATTCCATTCGAACATCAATAAATCTGGGCAATTTTTGTTCACCATTTTTGTGTCACTCAACTGACAGTCAATTTTAAGCTACCATCAGATCAGAGTTATATTTGATAGGTTTTCGTGGAATTTTTTTAGGTGTATGTGAGTACCCGTTTTTTTCATTCATCTCACCATTGCTGAGTTCTGAATGTTCAATAGGATCGATGGGTGTACAAATACCACTCAACACTCGACACTTTAGGTTTTGTTCATTTCAAGTTGACATGTAAATGGAGAAGGGAGTTGAATTCCAACGAAGAGGCAACACACGGCATGTACTCAGTTATTTGGCCAATAAAAAAGGGGTACACCAGTAAATGTTGGTATAGGGTAAAGCTTAGACGAATTTGGCAAACCCTACACCATGAAGATCAAAGGCTGAGTTCTAAGAGTTTCTGTAAGTAATAAAAGACAAATGAGAAGAAACACTGGGAAAACTGGTAAACAGGTGGTAATTTAAGACTAAAAGATGATCTTATTTTGAAGGTATAGCCTAGCACAGACTTCGCCTTTTCGGCCGAACAACTGTCAAACACATTCGATAGAAGTGGTACTGAGTCCTTAAAGAAAAAATAGTAGCGACATGTCGCTGCTCCAAAAACAAATTTCGCTTCAAACAATGTCAATGTAATTAAACGCTCACATAATGGACACCAATCAACTCTGATTCAATGATGTTGTGTTTGTTGTGTGTTGTTGTTTGACTTTTGTTCGTGTTCTGACAGTGAATAGAATCCGCTGCACTTCGCTATAATTTAATAGGCATTTTCGCTGCGAATGAAGGAAGCCAGAAGCCAGTACAAAAATAAAAGTCGACCGATCGGGACAATATGCGATTCAAATGAAAGGTATTCAAGACTAGAGTACGAATTTCATAATAAAAATTGGGTCCAAGTCCCTGGGGGCCGCCCCAGCCCCAAAACCCCACAAAAAAGGTATATTTGACGATCATGACAATATGGGACTCAAATGAAAGGTATTCGGGAGCAGATTACGAATATGGTCAGGAAATAGGAATAGGCTTTATAATTTATTGATAACGGAAGGGGGCGGACTCTTCACCGTTACCCCAAAACACCACCCAAAATTAAAAGTGGACCCATAAGGACAATGTGGGTATCAAAAGTATGCGTGAGTAGATAACGAATCAGGTATACAAATTCATGTCGAAGAGTAGGAGGTCACCCCACAAAGACGCCTAAAATGGGCTCTGTAGCCAATCACGGATATATGGAACTCGGTTTGTCTGTTCCGTATAGATTGAAAAACGGCTGAACCGATTTCTTCAAAATTTTCGCATTTTGTGTAGGTTGGTCTGGAAAGAAACATAGGCTACATAAATTTTCGGTATCGGAAAGGGGGGGGGGGGGGCGGACCCTCCCCCTTATGCTAAAAACCCAATCCAAAATCAAAAGTGGACCGATCGGGACAGTATAGGCATCACATGAAAGGTATTGGAGAGTAGAAAACGAATATGGTATTAAAATTTGGATCAAAGTAACCAAGTACCCCAAAACTCCCTCAAACTTATATATTGGACCTTCATTTTAATATGGGGCTGAAATAAAGGGCATTCGGGAGTAGATTTCGAATCTGGCATACAAAATCAGATCGAAGTATAGGGGGTCACGCCACCCCTCAAAATCGCCATTAAACCCATTATGACTATAGGATACTTGGCTGAACCGATTTTCTTGAAATTTTCATAGACTGTGTACGTTTGTCTGGCGGGAAACATAGGCTCTATAATTTTTAGATATAGGGTGGAGGGGGGCCCTCCCCTTTGCCCCAAAAACGGCACCCTTAACCGAAAGTGGTCCATTATGACTATATGATACTTGGCTGAACCGATTTTCTTGAAATTTTTATAGATTGTGTACGTTTGTCTGGCGGGAAATATAGGCTATATAATTTTAAGATATCGGGTGGAGGAGGGCCCTCCCCCTTACCTCCAAAATGGCGGCCTTATCCGAAAGTGGTCCGATAGGCACAATAAGGATATCAAATGAAAGGTATTGGAGATTAGAATACGAATATGGTATTAAATTTTCGGTCCAAGTACCCAGAGGGCCCCCAACCCCAAATCTCCTCTAAACGGACATATTTGAAGTTCATGTCAATATGGGACTCAAATGAAAAGTATTAGACAGTAGATTACAAGTATGGCATAAAACATAAGGCCCAGGTAATGGGCGGTCGCCCACCCCCAAATATCCCCAAATGGGCGTATTAGCCGACCATGGCTACATGGGACTCAAATGAAAGGTATTAAAGAGTAGATTACGAATATGACATTAAAATTTGCCTTCAAGTTTAGGTCACGCTTTTCCTCCTAAACGTACGTCAAATGGGTTATTTGACCCATTATGACAATATGGGACTCATATGAAAGGTATTTGAGAGTAGAAAACGAAATTGATATCCCATATTTGAGCCAAGTGTTTTTGGGGTAAGCCCTAAAGCACCCCCTAAACTGAACTTAATTTCCGTTTGAAATAAAGAACGAATTTGATATCTGTTTTCATTGCAAAGTGCCGGTGGCCGCCGCAGCCCCAAAATACCCTCCAAAAAGTTCATATTTACCAGCCATTGCCGTATGGGGCTCAAATAAAGGGATTTCGAAGTGCAGCACGAATTTGATATCCATATTTGAGTTGAAATATCTGAGGTGCCATCCCTCCCCTAATGAGAACATTACCCTAAGGTAGAACATTACCACCAGGAACCGAGCAGGGGCAAATTCTCACACATTCCGATTCAAGTTTAAACTCAATGAAAAGAGATCTGTTTTTATAGCCGAGTCCGGACAGCGCCCCGCTTTGGGGAAAATTTTTTAAATGTCCATGCATGGCTTTATGCCTCGCAAATGTCGCCAACATTAAGAGGGGATAAACACCGCTTTGTCCGATCTTCTCGCCAGGATTCGCACGCGTTCAGCGTCATAGGCTACAATGACATGAATTCGATATCCGCATTCAAGGGCGAAGTGTTCCCACCCTAAAAAGATATTAGAGGGTTAAACGAGGCGCAGCGGAGCGGGCCCGGTTAGGATAGTAAAGTATATATAGATATTCATGATCAACGTAAAAATCTAAGACGATCTAGACATGTTAGTCTGTCCGTCTGTCTGTTGAAATCACACCACAGTCTTTAAAAATAGAGATATTGAGTTGAAACTTTGCACAGATTCTTTTTTTGTTCAGAAGCAGGTTAAGTTCGAAGATGGGCTATATCGGAATATATCTTGATATAGCCCCTATATAGACCGATCCTCCGATTTAGGGTCTTAGGCCCATAAAAGCCACATTTATTATCCGATTTTGCTGAAACGTGGGTCAGGTCGTTGTATTGGGCCTTTCGACATCCTGCATCAATTTGGCCTAGATCGGTCCAGATTTGGATATAGCTGCCACATTGACCGATCATCCGATTTAGAGTCTTAAGCCGATAAAAGCCACATTTATTATCCGATTTTGCTGAAATTTGAGACAGTGACTTGTTTTAGGCCTTTTGAAATCCTTCGTCAGTTTGGCCCTGATCGGTTCAGATTTGGATATAGCTGCCATATAAACTGATCTTTCGATTTAAGGTTTTGGGCCGATAAAATGCGCATTTATTGTCTGATGTCGCCAAATTTTTTGACAGTGAGTTAACTTAAGCCCTTTGATATACTTCTGCAATATGGCAGAGATCGGTCCAGATTTGGACATAGCTGTCATATAGACCGATCTCTCGATTTAAGGTTTTGGGACAATAAAAGGAGCATTTATTGTCCGATTTTGCCGAAATTTGGGGCAGTGAGTTGTCTTAGGCCCTTCGACATCCTTCGTCAATTTGGGCCAGATCGCTTCAGATTTGGATAAAGCTGCCATATAGACCGATCTCTCGATTTAAGGTTTTGGGCCATTAAAGGCGCATTTATTATCCGATTTTGCTGAAATTTGTGATAGTGAGTTGTGTTAAAATTTTCGACATTCTTCGTCAATTTGACCCAGATCGGTCCAGATTTGGATATAGCTGCCATTTAGACCGATCCTCCGATTTAAGGTCTTAGGCCCATAAAAGGTGGTTAACATATATACCCGATGTGGTGAGTATCCAAAGTTCGGCCCGGCCGAACTTAACGCTTTTTACTTGTTTTTTTTTTTAAGAATTTAAAAATTTTCCATTTTGATGGACAGGCACAAGTGTTAGTGTTCTCAAAAATGCTATGCGCTTTCACAAATAACCAATGAAAATAAAACAAATTGCATATGAAAAGTCATTCACACAAAATGGAATACATAGGCATCAATAACCCAAACACTAGTGTTGGAATATTTATTTACTCAGGCTTCAACAAAAAAAAGGTATTGCACGAAAAAAGTTTCTTGTATGTTCTCAATTGCTTGATATCAAACAGCGTTTGGATTGACTGTATTTTTTTCTACATATTTTTATTCAATTTGTGTTACATGAATGTAGTTAATCAAAGAATATCAGTGATATATTTAAGTTGGTATGGAAAAAAATCAATATACATTTTTTTATATCCACACCAACAAAAGAAATTTAAATGTGAATTTCGGAATGAGTTTTTTTATAAATAAAAGCTTGCTTAAATCGGCCTTGCAGCCCACCTCCATGAACGCTAAAATAAATAAAAACGTGCTGTGTGATTCGGCCTGGCCGATCTTAGCAGCCCCACTTCTATGAATGCTACTAAAAATTTTGCACAAATTAAGTAATTTGAAGGTCCCATGTCTACTTTACGCACAGAATTTCTGTTAAGTCAGCCAACTAATTTAAATTTCCTTGGGGGCTGTCGGAGACTAATAGAGAGATTGGTTTGTATGGCAGCTCAATCAGCTTATTGACCGACTTGGACCATTCTTTCCACAGATATAATAACAGAACACTACAGGCAAAATGTCAGCCAAATCGGATAACATCCAGGCATCGGCATCCATGGGCTTAAGATCTTAAATCGGGAGATCGGTTTAAATAAGAGCTAAAACTGGCTATAGACCGTTTCGATCAGATCTTAGCATGGTTGGTGAAAGAGGTAAGAGAAAACTATATCGGATTAAATTGCGGCTGCTAGGGGCTTAAGATATCAAATCGCTAGATCGGTTTTTGTGGGAACTATTTTAGGTTATTGAGCATTAGTCCGATCTGAATTATATTTGGATCAGTTGTCGTGAGGCTTAAAACAACTCAATGCTTCAAATTTCGGACAAATCGAGTAATAAATAAAGTTTTTATGGGCTTCAGACCCTTTACCGGCTGATCGGTCTATATGTCGGGAGGCTGAAAATAAACCACTGTTTAAAATTTTAGGGAAATCGGGTAATAAATGCAGCTTTTATGGCCCCAAAACCTTAAATCGAGAGATCGGTCTATATGGCAGCAATATTCAAATCGATCTTGGCCTAACACAACTCACTGCCCCAAATTTCGGCAAAATCGGACAATAAATGCGCCTTTTATGACACTAAAACCTTAGACCCTATATGGGCGGAACGGTCTATATGGGAGCTATATCCAAATATGGTTCAAGAGCATAACCTGAATGCTGCAAATTTCAGCTCAAAATCTCAGTTTTTGAGGCCGTAGAGACGGGCGGACAAACGGACAGACATCGTTTAATCACCTCAGGATTTTACGACGATCCGAAATGTACACACCTTGTAGGGTCGGAAATGGATATTTCGATGTGTTGCAATAGGAATAACTAAATGAATATACCACCTATCCTATGGTGGTGGGTATAAAAAGTGCACAAATTATGGAAGAGCAGGCAACAAGAGAAAACACGTATATCGGCTTCATGAGATTTTACATCAGAATGTAACCAAACCAAAGGGGGAATTTCCCCCCTTTCGGACATTTTTCTATATATTGGATTTAGGATCACTCGCAGCTCTTTAATTTTAGGTGTATAGTATATTCAGCAATATTATGTTTTTGGGCTCCTTTCTTAAAAGAGTGTTAAAATTTATATAAAATTAACCGGATGAAAATAATTTACAATAAAGCATTAAGTTTGGCCGGGCCCAACCTTGGATACCCACCACCTCGAACATATATATATATATATAATTACATTTCGTCCTAACATGGTGAAAAGTACGTCATTAGTATGTCCACATGGCAGCTATATCCAAATAAAGCCCAACTTTGGCCACACTCGGTACGAATGTCGAACAGAACTCGTTGTGCTAAATTTCTGGCAAATCGGTTCATAAATTGACCTTTTATGAGCCTTAAAAATTTTAATTGGCTGATCGGTATAAGTGGCTGTTACATTTAAAACTGGATCGTATTGAATAAGGATGCCGAGAAGAATAACACAACTCGCTATTCCAAATTTCAGCAAAATCGGAAAATAAATGGGCCTATTATGGGCCCAATACCCAAAATTAAGAGATCGATGTATATGATAGTTATCCATCTTCTATCTATTATGTGAAAACCAGTAAGGAAGGGCAAAAGTCGGGCGGTGCCGACTGTACAATATCCTACACCTACCCTATAAGTACAAAGTGGGACCTACATCCAATTCAGAACGAATTTTGATGGACCTCGGCGAGCAAATATTTTCAAACTGTAAAAACTATGGTTGAAGATAAAATTCTTCTCGCCATATTTCGAGAGAATCGGTTAACGAATGACTATTTCATTGCATAATTACAATCGGACGGACATATACATGGGAGCTATATCTAAACTGAACCGAATTCAATAAAATTTTGCCAGCATTTTGCATCGTTAAAAAACACTTCGTGCCAAATTTTGTAAAGATCCGAAAGAAATCGTGACTTCTACAGCTTTTAAAGGGCACATTGGATAAAATATATATATGGGAGCTATATCTAAATCTGGACCGATGTTTTCAAAATCAATAGCGTTAGTCCTTGGACGAAAAAAGACACTTATGCAAAATTTTGTGAAAATCTGACAACAAATGCGACCTGTACCTTGATTACAAGAATACATAGACAGATAGACAGACAGTCAGACGGACAGACAGACGGACAAATAGACGGACAGACAGACGGACAGACAGACGGATAGACAGACGGACAGACAGACGGACAGACAGACGGACAGACAGACGGACAGACAGACGGACAGACAGACGGACAGACAGACGGACAGACAGACAGACGGACAGACAGACGGACAGACAGACGGACAGACAGACGGACAGACAGACGGACAGACAGACAGACGGACAGACAGACGGAAAGACAGACGGACAGACAGACGGACAGACAGACGGACAGACAGACAGACGGACAGACAGACGGACAGACAGACGGACAGACAGACGGACAGACAGACGGACAGACAGACAGACGGACAGATAGACGGACGGACAGACAGACAGACGGACAGACAGACAGATAGCTAAATCAAATCAGAAAGTGATTCTAAGTCGATCCGTATACTTCTCGATGGGTTTAGCTCTTCTCCTTCTTAGCGTTGCAAACAAATGCACAAATCTATAATACCCTGTACCACAGTGGTGGTGTAGTGTATAAATACAGACTGTACCCTGCAACACTTATGTGGCTGTGATAAAATGTGTAGTCCGTTTCAGAAACTCCTGAAGATTTGACTTAGTAATGTCCATTTGTCCTCCATGTCCTACTTTTTCGAAATCACGGTGGTGATCGTATTTCATGATCATCATCACTATTTTAGCTTAAATTCAAAATTAATAAGTTTTGTTGAAAATCGGTTTAGATTAAGCTCCCATATACATAATTCACCCAATTTTCCCTTATAAGAGCATAGTTACTACAATTTTCAACAGATTTGCACGATATTTGGTATCGAAAGTTTTTTTACCCATGTGAAAGCGTCTGTTAAATTTTATAAAAACAAAAATGTTGTTGCACAGAAAGGGCCATATATAATTTTGTCCTAATATAGCGCACAGTAAGAAATTTTTACGGAATGGGGCTATAAACGCTCCTTTTATGGGCCCAACATCCAAAATCTGGCTATCCGTTTGTTAGGCAGCTATTGGGTTGCCCAAAAAGTAATTGCGGGTTTTTTAAATGAAAGTAAATGCATTTTTAATAAAACTTAGAAAGAACTTCAATCAAATATACTTTTTTACACTTTTTTTCTAAAGCAAGCTAAAAGTAAGAGCTGATAACTAACAGAAGAAAGAATGCAATTACAGAGTCACAAGCTGTGAAAAAATTTGCCAACGCCGACTATATGAAAAATCCGCAATTACTTTTTGGGCAACCCTATATCTCAATATTATCTGATTTCACTCGTTCACGAACTAAACCTGCCTATGAACAAAATAGGACAGTCAGACAGACATGCAGGCAGACAGACACACAAACATTGTTCGTTCGACTTAGAACTTTACGGCGATCAAGAATACATCTACTTTGTAGGGTCGGAAATCAATATTTCGATGTGTAGCAAATTCAGTGAAATGATAGTTTAAAAATTTTGAACAAATGTTCTATACATACATTCCACTAAATTTGTATACCCACCACCATAGGATGGGGGTATACTAACCTAGTCATTCCGTTTGTAACACCTCGAAATATTGATCTAGGATCCCATACAGTATACATATTTTTGATCGTCTCGACATTCTGAGTCGATCTAGCCATGTCCATCCGTCCGTCCGTCTGTAGAAATCATGATAGCTGTCGAACGTGTAAAGCTAGCCGCTTGACATTTTGCACAGATACTTAATATTGATATAGGTCGTTGGGGATTGGGGCCATATCGCTTCAGATTTGGATATAGGGATGGGCTTCTTTAGATATACATAGCTTCCATATTCATTGGATGTTATCTCGCATATGTTTAAAAGCTTCCATTCATCCTAGACATTTCATGTGCTTGTAATGTAAGAAGGAAAGTATGCTAAAAATTCTTTACTCACTAAATTAGTCATAGTATCTTTGTGCACAACGCATATAACCCATAACGTTTTGAACATATAAAGACCACGCTCAGGATTTTATTGCCATTCTATTTAAATTTTTGTTTAAAAATCTCTCAATCAATTATTCTTAAAATATCTCCCTTAAAATATGTGGCTCATTTTAATTGCTTGTATTTTCATTATATTTCTCATTTAGATTGAATGTCAATCAATTATTGAATTGTATTTTCATAATTATTACATTTAAAAACTTATTAACCCAGCCATTCACTTTTTTATTGGTTCATGCAATTTCAAAGCGAATCGAATTCAACCCAAGCCAACCATTTGAAACGAAAAGTCCATTGATGCGTATACGCGATGATTACAAATGTAATTAATCATCATACGCTCCAAAGCACAATGTGATTGAATTTGTTGCCAGGGTGTATTAATGTCAAGAGAAGGTCGGTCAATTGTTGATTCACCATTGAAGGCAAACGCAATGTATTCTCATTGAAAAACAAAAGCAACAACATGAAATATAATAAAATTTCACGCTTCAATGAACAATTATCATGGTGTCATTGTTAATTGGGAAAGCGGGACAGGCGACACAAAAAACGTGTATTTATAAAATGCAAATTGAATCAACAGATTGTTTGCGACTAGACCTTGAACGCTATGCTCTGTTTGAAGTTGTCACGGATGATTGCGAATGGGGCCGACTGTGAAATTTCACAACAACTAGACGAGTCATAGAGTTCACAATAGAGCGATAAGGGGCAAATAGAGAGAACTCTGTCTTAATTATGCACTAAACTAAGGGATGGGATAAAAACGAAGGCAATAAAAATGCTAGAAAATTAAAGATATGGGGGTATATCCAGAGCTCGATATTACATATCAAAAGTCAGGCAAACCACAAAAAATGTAGGCCCAAGAAGCCAAATCACAGGATTTACCGCTTTTTCAAACAATAGATCGGAAACTTTTTACTTTGCATAAAAATCCGGACTCTACTAATTACTTCTCACATATCAATAAGTGCTGTCCGTTCAAGTTCAAGCTCAATGTTTACGGGCCTTCTTTTTATAGCCGAGTCAGAAGAACGTGCCCAGTGCGACACCTCTTTATAGAAAAGTTTTTATATGGCATAGTAGCTCACAAATGTCGCCAGCATAATGAGGGGATAACCACCGCTAAAATTTTGTTATATCCAACATTACTACTGTGCTACTGGGTATTATAGCTTAATGCATATATTTGTAACACCCAGAAAGAAGAGATGTATACCGATCGCCTCAGAATCAGTTACTGAATCCATTTAGCTATGTCAGTATGTCTGTCCGTCAGCCGGTCTTAATCTTGTCCGTCTGTTTGTCCATACTAATTTGTGTACCTAGTAAGGAAAGCAATTTCCGTCACTTTCACAGACGGGCGGACATTGCCTTTGGAGTTACAAAGAAGAGACGGTAGACAGTATATCGTTTAAAGTAAAAAAAGGGTGTCATCCAAAAATCAAATTTATAAATTGGGTTGCCCAAAAACTAATTGCGGATTTTTTAAAAGAAAGTAAATGCATTTTTAATAATACCTAGAATGAACTTTAATCAGATATACTTTTTTTACACTTTTTTTCTAAAGCAAGCTAAAAGTAACAGCTGATAACTGACAGAAGAAAGAATGCAATTACAGAGTCACAAACTGTGAAAAAATTTGTCAACGCCGACTATATGAAAAATCCGCAATTACTTTTTGGGCAACCCAATATATCATAAAATATATAAAAATCAATTTGTGTTTGTTTGTTTGTATGTTTGTGTGTTCCTTATAGTCTCAGATTTTCTTGAAATTTTCATAGATGGTGCGTAATGACCCCGTGGTGAAAACAGGGTGCTAAATTTTTTGGTATATAAAGGGGGCGACGGACCATGCCCCTTACCCTAATTTTCAGAAACGCCAGATCTCGGAGATGGGTGGTGCGATTTAAGCGAAATTTTGTGTGCTCTCATACAGTAAACTTAGAATAAAAATTTGGTATCCAAATTTCGGATGGGGTACCTAGGGGGGCTGCCCCACCTTAAAACCTACCAATCATATATTTAGATCAATCACGACAATATGGTACTCAAATGAAAGGTATTTAGGACAAGGAAACATATCTGATATCCAATTGTCGGACCAAGTGCTAGGGGGGCCTAAATCGGCCATATTTACCGACCATGTCAATGTAGAGCTTAAATGAAAGGAATTGGGGGGTAGAGCAAGAATTGACACCCATTTTCGGGACCAATTTTCTGGGGGTCTACCCCTTTCCCAAAATACCCCACAAACAGCAATTTTTTAGTGACCATCGCAATATGGGGCTCAAATAAAGGTATTTGGGATTAGAATACGAATTTGATATCCAAATGTAGGACCATGTATTTAGGGCATCAGCCCTTTCCTAAAACACCCCCCACAGAAGAGCATGATGCTGATATTTTTTCAGGGCCAAGTCAATCTGGGGGGGCCAACTCTCTCCCGAAAACACCACTAAATCAGACGTCATGAGAATGTAGGGCTGAAATGAAGTAATTCAAGAATGGAGTACACCTTACATCCAAACTTAAATTCGTAGACCAATGAAGATCATATGGGATTTAGATAAAGGCACTTATATGGTTAAACAGTTAGTTATGCTATTTAACTAAAAGATCTTTAATTGACGAAAATAAATATTCCACGAAAACTTTTGTTCCATATAAAGTAAAAGAAGGCGCAGCGGATCGGGCCCGGGTCAGATAGTATAAATTTTTAATTTAAATTTTTCATATCCCCTGGGTAAGGTCGCCCTGGTAGCTAAATTGGTAGCGTGTTCGATTTACCAGTACGAGGATCGTGGGTTCTGTTTCTGTCGCTACTGGGGTATCACAATGAACTATGGTCTAAGTGAGTCGGCTTAGGCCATTGGCTGCCACCTTTGACGTATACTAGACTTTTCTCAAGGGGGGTGCTACAGACAAACAAAAAAAAAAAAAAAAAAAAAAACAACAAAATTGCAGCAAATAAAAAGGCAACTGCGGGTATATATAACGAAAAATCGTTAAAATTCAGTACGAGATGGCGATGACCATGAGAGGCCAGACGGCATTGGCTTAAATACTCAGTGCCTCTGATACTCAATGTGACATGGCGAATTATTGGCGCCTATAAATGACCAATGACCATAATTTTTCTGCTGCGATTGGTCTTATGGACCGGAACGGCTTTACTCATATTTGGATCTTGACGAGAATCGCTGACTCCACATTCAAATGTGGCAACAACAACATCCGGGAAAAAATTCACCATTATGAAGGTAAAACGACATTAGGTCTGATCTGGACCAAACTCGCTATAATTAACTCTTCACAATTTCAACAAAATCAGTTAATAAAGACTGTGATCAGATCCGCATCATAT
The DNA here is from genome assembly GCF_963082655.1 of Stomoxys calcitrans. NCBI lineage: Eukaryota > Metazoa > Arthropoda > Insecta > Diptera > Muscidae > Stomoxys > Stomoxys calcitrans. The sequence goes on from NW_026739396.1 coordinate 57,320, forward strand.
TCGGGGAGGATATATGGGTGTTTACCAAAGCTTACTGTACTTAATTTCAAAATCGGGTACAAAATAATGTATTGAAAACCATCCACCCGCCTCGGTCTGTATGGGGGCTATATCAAAAAAGGCCTAAACTATACTCGGCATGGACACCTTACACAGCTCACAGTGTTAAATTTCAGTGAAATCGGCCGACAAATGTGGCTTTTATTGGAATGAGACTTAAATCGGGATATAAATCTTAAATAATTGTTTAAATTTCAGTCCAATTAGGAAATAAATTCGCCTTTTATGGGCTTACGACTTTATATATATATATATATTCTTGATCGTCGCGACATTTTATGTCGATCTAACCATGTCCGTCCGTCCGTCCGTCCGTCCGTCCGTCTGTCTGTCGAAAGCACGCTAACTTCCGAAGGAGTAAAGCTAGCCGATTGAAATTTTGCACAAATACTTCTTATTAGTGTAGGTCGGTTGGTATTGTAAATGGGCCATATCGGTCCATGTTTTGATATAGCTGCCATATAAACCGATCTTGGGTCTTGACTTCTTGAGCCTCTAGAGTGCGCAATTCTTATCCGATTGGAATGAAATTTTGCACGACGTGTTTTGTTATGATATTCAACAACTTTGCCAAGTATGATTCAAATCGGTTCATAACCTGATATAGCTGCCATATAAACCGATCTTGGGTCTTGACTTCTTGAGCCTCTTGAGTGCGCAATTCTTATCCGATTGGAATGAAATTTTGCACGACGTGTTTTGTTATGATATTCAACAACTTTGTTAAGTATGGTTCAAATCGGTCCATAACCTGATATAGCTGTCATATAAACCGATCTTGGGTCTTGAATTCTTGAGCCTCTAGAGTGCGCAATTCTTATCCGATTGGAATGAAATTTTGCACGACGTGTTTTGTTATCATATCCAACAACTGGGCCAAGTATGGCTCAAATCGATTTATAACCTGATATAGCTGCGATATAAACCGATCTTGGATCTTGACTTCTTGAGCCTCTAGAGGTCGCAATTATTGTCCGATTTACCTGAAATTATGTACTACGGATCCTCTCATGACCATCAACATACGTGTTTATTATGATCTGAATCGGTCTACAATCTCAGCCCGATAAAGCTCCCATATAAATCGATCTCTCTATTTTACTTCTTGAGCCCCCAAAGGGCACAATTCTTATTCGAATTGGCTTACATTTTACACAGGTCTCCAACATGTAATAATATATTTATAGCAGAGCAAATCTTTTCTTATATCCTTTTTTGCCTAAAAAGAGATGCCGGGAGAAGAACTCGGCAAATGCGATCCATGGTGGAGGGTATGTAAGATTCGGCCCGGCCCTTGTTTATAGTCTATACCGATATATCGATCTCCCGATTTTAGTTCTTGGTATCATAAAAGCACGCTTATTTCGTGACTTTGACATAGTGGGCTGTGTAATGTAAGGCTCTACATTTGTATATATTTAGATATAGCTACAATATAGACCGATTTCCAGTTTTAATGTCTTGGGCCAATAAAATGAGCAATTATTGTCCGATTAATGAATTTGGTGCAATGAGTTGTGTTAGACCCTTACATAGCCTTCCTGAATATGGTGGAGATAGGACTATATTTAGATAAACATAACAGATATCGGTTCATAAATGATGTATCGTACTATGACGAAAGGTGATTAATATACATAACCGAGCTGATGGGTACCAAAGTTCGGCCCGACCGAATTCTATGCGTTAATCTTCATTTTCCATATACATAATTTTCCACATTGTCAACTAAAAGACCAATTACATAATTTTCTCTCTTATAGCAATTAAAAACTTTCTTCTTTAATTGCATGGCATATAAATCGACAAAATATTATCATAAAAATTATCCAATTTTCTCCCCTAACTGCTCTCATCTAATATCCACCTAGCGGCCCCTAGAAACATTACAACCATTCAAGTCTCTTTTTCCCTGGCTGATAAAGTTTCAGTCATCCATTTAAACATAATTAATTTAATGGTTAGAAACACACAAACACCTCCGTTTATGTCTGCCAACATCAGAGTCAGAGTTGGGAAAAAAGTAAAAAAAAAAAAACCTGGAAAATGAGTCTCTTCTAATTATGGTAATTAGTTAGAAATATGCACATAGCGCCCTTCAAACTCACCCACACTCCAATTCAAATCATTTTTGGCATGGCAGACAGACGATGAACAAACACAAAATATCCTCGAACATAGTATGGACACAACGAAGGATGTCTGCCAGCAAACATCAGACAAAGTGAAATGAAATATGGCAGTGTGTCCTCCTCTGAATGCAAAATGGTTAAGGTTGGCTTTTTGCAGTAATTTTACGGTTTGACTTTTAATTTTTTTTTAAACCCTGCACCACTTCTGTGGTCAGGGCATATTAGGAGCTACATCTAAATCTGAACTGATTTTTATGAAAATTTCATTCTGCTCAAAAGAAGTGCATCTACTCTCCTTCGTACTTCATTTAAATCGATTATAAATCCATTTTTGATGGATATGACGTTATATTCAAATTCCATGCGGCTATTTCTCAATATGATAATCCATATGCTAGGGAACAGGTGGATAATTTGGGTCCCATGACATAAATGTAAAGGAGAAAGTGGCACAGGGCACCACACAGGTGCAATTTTGTCCCCTTTCCTAAATAACCCATGACGGATTCTAACTGAGAAGGGATTTGAAGATGTTAAGAATCTTAATAGGAATCCTTATCATTTATGCAGAAAGATGAAAGGGTCTTTGAGATGACATGAGACTTGACTAGACTTAAGAATTTGAATGTTAACCCACAGAAGGCTGAAATCTGCTGGTTCACTATGAAGACAAAGGTGGGCCAATTCGACGCATCACATTTCCTCAACAGAATAATACTCGAATACTTTGGGGTGATTTTGGACAGGAAACTGAACTGGAAGTGTCGCATTAGGGAGAGTACCGATAAGACTCACAGATGTTGGGCACTGTGTAGATGGGCCGCAGGTTTGAAACGCAGCCTTAACCTGAGATCGATTCACTGGCTCTAAGGGAGCGTGGCTAGACCAAGACTTACTTAGACTTTAATAGGTTGGTGGGCTGCGATGGAGAAAAAGAGCAGCATAAGGATAATGCAACAGGTCTGGCGACTATTCTAGGCATCACACCTATAGAAATACATATTATGGCAGCCACTTCGGCTATGAGATTTAATAGTAGAATGAATGGAGGATAGGAGCAGGTCACATCTACGCGTTATAATGGAGGCGACACACAGTTGGATAGAACCGAAAAAACCAGTTAAAAACAATTAAAAGCGTGCTAAGTTCGGCCGGGCCGAATCTTATATACCCTCCATCATGGATCGCATTTGTCGAGTTCTTTTCCCGGCATCTCTTCTTAGGCAAAAAAGGATATAAGAAAAGAGTTGCTCTGCTATTAAAACGATATCAAGGTATGGTCCGGTTCGGACCACAATTAAATTATATGTTGGAGACCTGTGTAAAATTTCAGCCAATTCGTATAAGAATTGGGCCCATTGGGGCTCACGAAGTAAAATAGAGCGAACGATTTATATGGGATCTGTATCCGGCTACAGACCGATTCAGACCATAATAAACACGTTTGTTGATGGTCATGAGAGGATCCGTCGTACAAAATTTCAGGCAAATCGGATAATAATTGCGACCTCTAGGGGTCAAGAAGTCAAGATCCCAGATCGGTTTATATGGCAGCTATATCAGGTTATGAACCGATTTGAAACTTATTTGACGCAGTTGCTGAAAGTAAAAATAAAATACGTCATGCAAAATTTCAGCCAAATCGGATAGGAATTGCGCCCTCTAAAAGCTCAAGAAGTCAAATCCCCAGATCTGTTTATATGACAGCTATATCAGGTTATGGACCGATTTCAACGATACTTGGCAGAGTTGTTGGATATCATAACAAAACACGTCGTGCGAAATTCCATTCCATTCGGATAAGAATTGCGCCCTCTAGAGGCTCAAGAAGTCAAGACCCAAGATCGGTTTATATGGCAGCTATATCAGGTTATGGGCCGATTTAAACCATACTTGGCACAGTTGTTGGGTATCATAACAAAACACGTCGTGCGAAATTCCATTCCATTCGGATAAGAATTGCGCCCTCTAGAGGCTTAAGAAGTCAAGACCCAAGATCGGTTTATATGGCAGCTATATCAGGTTATGGGCCAATTTGAACCATACTTGGCACAGTTGTTGGATATCATAACAAAACACGTCGTGCAAAATTTCATTCCAATCGGATAAGAATTGCGCACTCTAGAGGCTCAAGAAGTCAAGACCCAAGATCGGTTTATATGGCAGCTATATCAAAACATGGACCGATATGGCCCATTTACAATACCATCCGGCCTACACTAAAAAGAAGTATTTGTACAAAATTTCAAGCGGCTAGGTTTACTCCTTCGGAAGTTAGCGTGCTTTCGACAGACAGACGGACGGACGGACAGACGGACGGACATGGCTAGATCGACATAAAATGTCACGACGATCAAGAATATATATACTTTATGGGGTCTCAGACGAATATTTCGAGTAGTTACAAACAGAATAACGAAATTAGTATACCCCCCATCTTATGGTGGAGGGTATAAAAATCAGTTAAAAATATGCCTGGAAATGTCTCTTTAAAAGTTGGAATAGTTAGAGCTGAGGTGCTGGCAAGATCGTAGGCAAAATTTCAAGACCCGTTTGTCTGGGCGCCATTTTACAGGCCCCTAAAGTTGGTCGTTTGCGTAATTCGAAAAAATTTTGGTCAAAATCTTCAATTTCCAAAAAGTTTTTGTTTTGCTGGACATTGGCCAAAATGGACGGAGATATCACCCCGCATTAGGGAACTCCCTGTTTCACTCTACGGTGCTTCGACTTCTTATCCCTAAATTCCACAAATGACTGGCGACCATACAGATAATTCGCGACCCAGGGTTTCAGGCCTGGTTGAAGGAAAGTGTTGGCGATGTCCTCAAATAGTTTGGCATTACTGACGGTGTCGAGTGCCTTCGATAGGTCCAGTGCCACGAGGATCGTCCTATCACAAGGCCTGGGCTGATTAAATCCCCACCAAATGTGTGCGGTGATGACATACAAAGCAGTTGTTGTGCTATGCAGTCTTCCAAATCCATGCTGATAATCGGCGATTGGAAATTCTCTAAGCCTCAAACGTCTTTGCAACTAGTCAGAGAAGGGAGATCAGTCTGTACGACTTCCCCAAACTCGAGTCCTTTCCAGACTGCAGTAGCGAGATTACTTTAAGAGAGTTCAGAGACAGGTTAAGAGCAGTAGTAAGGTACTCAACTCGTGGTAGATCCAAATTCTTCAGCATAAGTATAGAGATTCCGTCGGGACCCAACGTCTTGGACGGCTTGGCGGCATGTGTGACATTCGTAACTTCGCCCAACGTAAATTGTAATGGCTGTCCATCGGCTCGGAGACCATGGATATCGCGAATGACTCTCCTCCTAGCCCTGTCACTTTCGGGATGCACAATAAATTGACGGTTGGACAATCATGCGCACCTTTTAGGATCAGTCACGGTTACGTCGTCATGAGTGACTGAGGTCCTGTCATCCCGTCTGCCGGGGTTCGAAAGTGACTTTACAGTAGACCACGGCTTGCCTAAACCGGTATCGGTAAGTTACATTGCTCCAAGTGTTTCAGCCACAAATTCCGCTTATATTCGTTGACTACCCTGTTTATTTCCAGATTCAGCTCGCTGATTCTGGGGTTAGTGGGGCCCATACAACGAATCCCATCACGCTGGTGTGCGAGTACTACTGGCTGCGCTGGGAAATTGGGCCTCACTTTGGGTATTCGATCAACTGGTATAAAGCGAGCGGCGGCTGCGTTAATGATGTCTCGCAATTTACTCTCGGCAACTACCACATTAGAGGGGGGTGTCAGCTCACTGAAGCGGCTATTGGTGTACTCTCTGAAGCCGGCCTTCTTCTGATTGATAAACACCCGGCGCTCGGAGGTTATGAAGTCCGGGGTCTGCCGATGGTGAGAATTATTGGAAGGGATACATCACTCAGGCGATCAGGGGATGCAATGGAAATGTCCGGCGAGCTGCTACACCTCCTCGTAATCCTAGAGGAAGCATCCTCATTTGCCGTGCAAAACGTGGAGCCTTCAATCTTCTCTGCCAAAGCTACGCCCCGCTGGTCGTTACCTAGGATAGAATGCCATGAAATGTGATGCGCATTAAAGTCTCTTGGAACCAGACGATTATGGCCAGACAGTAGCCCACTTCTGTCGGGCTTGGAGCCTGGCTATTAATTGGGACACAGCTACCAACCGGCGGTATGTACACGTAGTAAAGCTCCATCTCGGCAGTACCGGACCTGACTGCTATCCCCATGCATTCCATACAGGGGTGACTAGCACCAGGCGCAGGCGAAATGGGTCTATACTACATGGAATGGTGTATCACGAATGCCAATCCCCCACCTTCGTTTCTTAAGCGATCCTTACGTAACTCAATGTAGCGCAACTGTGCAAGCTGCGGGAGTCGGTCAGTTTTGGCCCCTGGATTGCAGCAACCTGCTAAAAATCCACCATCTCGTCTATTTTGCCTTGGAGGTCTTTTCAATTTTATAGCAAAAATGATGCACTTCCCGGCACTGGCCTGGCAGTATTGGGGCTAGGAAGCTGCTGTTGCGTGCCGCACGGGAAAGGTCGGGGAGATCACATAGTGTAACGACGAGAACGAAGAAGGCGACGACGACACGCTTGTGACCCACTGCTGTCTATGTTCGCACAGCAAAAAAATATTCAGTGTGACTATACTCCCGTAGTAATGTAAGGTCAGAGCAAGATCGGAAGTGTATCCACTCCTTGCACCGTTTACACCTCACCGACACCGACCGATGATGGAAGATGTTCTGGCAAACGGAATAGAATCAGAGTATGGGGTTCTTTGCTGAACGATTTTCTTGATATTTTCAGTGGTGGTGCATAATGACCCCGTGGTGAAAATAGGGTACTACATTTTTTGATATCTGAAGGGGGGGTGGGCCCTCCCCTTAACCATAATTTTCAGAAACGACAGATCTCTGAAATGGGTGGTGCCAAACAACCCAAATTTTGTGTGATCACTTATATTTTCAAAGACGGTGCATAATGATCCCGTGGTGAAAAAGGGTACTACATTTTTTGATATCTGAAGGGGGGGCGGACCCTCCCCTTAACACTAATTTTCAGAAACGCCAGATCTCTGAAATGGATAGTGCGATTTAAGCCAAATTTTGTGTGCCCACTTATGGTAACCTAAAAATAAATATATGGTATCCAAATTTCGGATGGGGTACCTAGGGGGGCTGCCCCACCCCAAAACCTACCAAATATATGTATATACACCAATCACGACAATATGGGACTCAAATGAAAGATATATAAGATTAGAAATTGTATCTGATATCTAATTGTCGGACCAAGTGTTTGGGGGACCACCCCAACCCCCAAAACACCCCTAAATCAGATATATTTACCGACCATGGCAATATGGGACTCAAATGAAAGGTGTTTGCAAGTAGAATACGAATCTGATATTCAAATGTGGGACCAACTTTATGGGGGTCCATCCCTTCCCCAAAGCACCCCCAAACTGGGCTTATTTATGACCATTGGCAATATGGGGCTCAAATCAAAGGTATTTGGGTGTAGATTACAAATCTGATAGCCAACTGTGGGACCAATTGTTTGGGGCCCCTCCCGATCTCCCGAAAAGAAACCCAAAGAGGACAAATTTACGACCATAGCTATATGGGTCTCAAATGAAAGGTCTGTGGTAGTAAAGCACTAATCTGATATCAAAATTCGGGAAAAAGTGTTTATGGGGCCAACCCACCCCCATAATACTACTCATATGGGACGTATTTGCCGATCATTGCAATATGGGGCTCAAATAATTTGATATATATTTTCAAGGCGAAGTCACTGGGTGGCCACCCCATCCCCCAAAACATCCCTCCAAAGCAAACATGTTTGCCGACTATGAAAATATGGGGCTCAAATGAAAGCTATTTGGGAGTCTGATATTAACATTCGGCACCAACTATCCAGGGGACGTCCCAACCCCATAACAACCCCCATATAGGACGTATTTTCTCTCTTCATGACAATTTGAATCTTAAAAAGAGTGGAGCTCGATATTGATTGTTTTTAGGGCCCATACATACATACGTACGTATTTGCCCACTTTTTGCAATAAGGGGTTTAAATGGAAAGCATTTTAGATTAGGAAACGAATTTGATATCCAAATTTGAGGCCACTGTCAACATCGGTTTTAAATAAATGAGATTTGAGAGTATATCACGATGCTGATATA
>NW_026739397.1:0-34449 GCF_963082655.1 Stomoxys calcitrans
CTAGTGGCTCAAGAAGTCAGAACCCCAGATCGGTTTATATGGGAGATATATAAGGTTATGGACCGATTTCAAACATTCCTAATACAGTTGTTGAAAGTCATAACAAAACACTTCATGCAAAATTTCAGCCAAATCGGATAATAATTGCGCCCTCTAGTGGCTCAAGAAGTCAAGACCCCAGATCGGTTTATATGGGAGATACATCAGGTTATGGACCGATTTGAACCATTCTTAAACCAGTTGTTGAAAGTCATAACACGACACGCCGTGCAAAATTTCTGCTAAATCGGATAGGAATTGCACACTCTAGACGCTCAAGAAGTTAAGACCCCAGATCGGTTTATATGGTAGCCATATCATATATACCGTCTCAAGAAGTCAAGATCCAAGATCGGTTTATATGACAGCTATACCAAATTATGAACCGATTTGAAGCATACTTAACACAGTTATTGGAAGTGATACCAAAACACTACGTGCAAAATTTCAGTCAAATCGTACTAGAATTGAGCCCTCTAGAGGCTCAAGAAGTCAAGACCCAAGATCGGTTTATATGGCAACTATATCAGGTTATATACCGATTTGCGCCATACTTAGGACAGATTTTGAAAGTCATAACAAAACACCTCATGCGAAATTTCATCCAAATCGGATGAGAATTGCGCCCTCTAGAGGCTCAAGAAGTCAAGACCCCAGATCGGTTTATACGACAGCTATGTCAAATAATAATCCGATTTGAATGATACTAAACGCAGCTGTTGGCAATGATACCAAAACACTATGTGCAAAATTTCGCTCAAATCGGGCTAGAATTGCGCCCTCTTAAAGTTCAAGAAGTCAAGATCCAAGATCGGTTTATATGACAGCTATACCAAATTATGAACCGATTTGAATCATACTAAACACAGTTGTTGGAAGTGATGCCAAAACAACACGTGTAAAATTTCAGTCAAATCGGACGAGAATTGCGCCCTCTAGAGGCTCAAGAAGTCAAGACCCAAGATCCGTTTATATGGCAACTTTATCAGGTTATGTACCGATTTGTAGACCGATTTCAATCGTACTCTTCACAGTTATTGGAAGTCATAACAGAATACTATGTGCAAAATTTCAGCTAAATCAGATGTAAATCGAGGCTTCCAGGGGATCAAGAACTCAAATCGGGAGATCGGTTTGTATGAGAGCTATATCAGGTTATAAACCGATTACAACCGTACTTGGCACAGTTGTTTGAATTTTCAGCCCAATCCAACAAAAATTGAGGCTTCCAGTGGCTCAAGAAGTCTCATCGGAAGGTCAGCTTATATGAGAGCTATATTCAAATCTAAACCGATATGGCCCATTTCCAATCCCCAAAGATCGAACGCTGTCGTGATTTTGATAGACGGACGGACATAGCTAGATCAATTCAGAATGTCGATACGATCAAGAATCTTATATATAAATTTGTGTTTGTTCCGTATAGACTCAAAAACGGCTGAACCGATTACCTTGAAATTTTCACAGATTGTGTCGGTTGGTCTGGAAGGAAACATAGGCTATATTATTTTTTGATATCGGGAGGGGGGCGGACCCTCCTCCTTACCCCAAAAGTACTACCCGAAAATAAAAGTGAACCGATCGGGACAATGTGGGACGCAAATGAAAGGTATTCAGGAGTAGATAACGAATTTCATATTAACAAGTAAAAGCGTGCTAAGTTCGGCCGGGCCGAATCTTATATACCCTCCACCATGGATCGCATTTGTCGAGTTCTTTTCCCGGCATCTCTTCTTAGGCAAAAAAGGATATAAGAAAAGAGTTGCTCTGCTATTAAAACGATATCAAGATATGGTCCGGTTCGGACCACAAATAAATTATATATTGGAGACCTGTGTAAAATTTCAGCCAATTCGTATAAGAATTGCGCCCATTGGAGCTCACGAAATAAAATAGAGAGAACGATTTATATGGGATCTGTATCGGGCTATAGACCGATTCAGACCATAATAAACACGTTTGTTGATGGTCATGGGAGGATCCGTCGTACAAAATTTCAGGCATATCGGATAATAATTGCGACTTCTAGGGGTCAAGAAGTCAAGATCCCAGATCGGTTTATATGGCAGCTATATCAGGTTATAAACCGATTTGAACCTTATTTGACACAGTTGTTGAAAGTAAAAATAAAATACGTCATGCAAAATTTCAGCCAAATCGGATAGGAATTGCACCCTCTAGAAGCTCAAGAAGTCAAATCCCCAGATCTGTTTATATGACAGCTATATCAGGTTATAAACCGATTTCAACCATACTTGGCACAGTTGTTGGATATCATAACGAAATACTTGGTGCAAAAATTCATTCAAATCGGATAAGAATTGTGCCCTCTAGAGGCTCAAGAAGTCAAGACCCAAGATCGGTTTATATGGCAGCTATATCAAGTTATGGACCGATTTGAACCATACATGGCACAGTTGTTGGGTACCATAACAAAACACGTCGTGCGAAATCCCATTCCATTCGGATAAGAATTGCGCCCTCTAGAGGCTCAAGAAGTCAAGACCCAAGATCGGTTTATATGGCAGCTATATCAGGTTATGGACCGATTTGAACCATACTTGGCACAGTTGTTGGATATCATAACAAAACACGTTGTGCAAAATTTCATTGCAATCGGATAAGAAGTGCGCACTCTAGAGGCTCAAGAAGTCAAGACCCAAGATCGGTTTATATGGCAGCTATATCAAAACATGGACCGATATGGCCCATTTACAATACCAACCGACCTACACTAATAAGAAGTATTTGTGCAAAATTTCAAGCGGCTAGCTTTACTCCTTCGGAAGTTAGCGTGCTTTCGACAGACAGACGGACGGACGGACGGACGGACAGACGGACGGACATAGCTAGATCGACACAAAATTTCACGACGATCAAGAATATATATACTTTATGGGGTCTCAGACGAATATTTCGAGTAGTTACAAACAGAATGACGAAATTAGTATACCCCCCATCTTATGGTGGAGGGTATAAAAATTGGGTCTAAGTAACGGGGGGGCCGCCCTAACCCCAAAACTCCCCAAAATAGGTTTTTGTGGACGATCATGACAATATGGAACTCAAATGAAAGGCATTCGGGAGTAGATTGCGAATATGGTCAGGAAGGAGAAATAGGCTTTATAGTTTGTTGATTTCAGAAGGGGGTGGACTCTTCCCCTTTACCCAAAAACACCACCCAAAATCAAAAGTGAACCGATCGGGACAATATGGGTATCAAATGAAAGGTGTTGGAAATTGGAATACGAATATGGTGTTAAAATTTGGATTGAAGTACTAATCGGGCCGCCCCAACCCTAAAATTCCCCCTAACAGACATATTGGGGGCCGCCCCAAACCCAAAACCCCCTAAAATAGTTTTTTTTGAAGATCATGACAATATGGGACTCAAATGAAAGGTATTCGGGAGTAGATTGCGAATATGGTCAGGAAGGAGAAATAGGCTTTATAGTTTGTTAGTTTCAGAAGGGGGCGGACCCTTCCCCTTTACCCAAAAGCACCATCCAAAATCAAATGTGAACCGATCGGGACAATATGGGTATCAAATGAAAGGTATTGGAAATTGGAATACGAATACAGTATTAAAATTTGGATCTAAGTATCCATCGGGCCGTCCCAACCCTAAAATTACCCCAAACAGACATATTGGGGGCCGCCCCAACCCCAAAACCCCCTAAAATGGAACTCAAATGAAAGGTTTCGGAAGGGGGCGGACCCTCCCCCTTTACTCAAAAACACCAGCCAAAATCAAAAGTAAATCGATCGGGACAATATGGGTATCAAATGAAAGGTGTTGGAAATTGGAATACGAATATGGTGTTAAAATTTGGATTTAAGTACTAATCGGGCCGCCCCAACCCTAAAATTCCCCCAAACAGACATATTGGGGGCCGCCCCAAACCCAAAACCCCCTAAAATAGTTTTTTTTTTGACGATCATGACAATATGGGACTCAAATGAAAGGTATTCGGGAGTAGATTGCGAATATGGTCAGGAAGGAGAAAAACGGCTTTATAGTTTGTTGATTTCGGAAGGGGGCGATCCTTCCCCCTTACCCTAACAACGCCATCCAAAATCAAAGGTGAACCGATCGGGACAATATGTGTATTAAATGAAAGGTATTGGAAATTGGAATACGAATATATACTAATCGGGCCGCCCCAACCCTAAAATTCCCCCAAACAGACATATTGGGGGCCGCTCCAACCCAAAAACCCACTAAAATAGGTTTTTTTTTGGACGATCATGACAATATGGGACTCAAATGAATGGTATTCGGGAGTAGATTGCGAATATGGTCAGGGAGGAGAAATAGGCTTTATAGTTTGTTAGTTTTGGAAGGGGGCGGACCCTCCCCTTTACCCAAAAACACCATCCAAAATCAAAAGTGAACCGATCGGGACAATATGGGTATCAAAGGAAAGGTATTGGAAAGAATATAGAATACGAATATGGTATTAAAATTTGGATCTAAGTAAACATCAGGCTGCCCTAACCCTAAAATTCCCCCAAACAGACATATTGGGGGCCGCCCCAACCCCAAAACCGCCTAAAATAGGTTTTTTTTGGACGATCATGACAATATGGGACTCAAATGAAAGGTATTCGGGAGTAGATTACGAATATGGTCAGGAAGGAGAAATAGGCTTTATAGTTTGATGATTTCGGAAGGGGGCGGACCCTCCCCCTTTACTCAAAAACACCAGCCAAAAACCAAAAGTGAATCGATCGGGACAATATGGGTATCAAGGGAAAGGTATTGGAAAGTAGAATACGAATATGGTATTAAAATTTGGATCTAAGTACCCATCGGGCCGCCCCAACCCTAAAATTCCCCCAAATAGACATGTTGGGCGTTCATGTCAATATGGCCCTCAAATGAAACGTATTCGGGATTAGATTACGAATCTGGTATACAAAATCAGATCGAAATATAGGGGGTCCCCTTCCCTCCAAAAATTCTTTGAATGGGCATATGACCCATCACTACTCTAAGGGACTTGGTTTTTTTGTTTGTTTTGTAGAATCAAAAACGGCTGAACCGATTTTCTTAAAAATTTTCACAGATTGTGTAAGTTTTTATGGGAGGAAACATAGGCTATATAATTTTTAGAAATCGGATGAAGGCAGTCCTTCCCCCTTACCCCAACAACGCCATCCAAAATCACAAATGGACCGATAAGCACAATATGGGTATCAAATGAAAGGTATTGGAGACCTGAAAGCGAATATTTGGGTCCAAGTACCCAGCGGGCCTCCCCAATCCAAAAACTCCTCTAAACAGATATATTCCACGTTCATGTCAATATGGACCTCAAATGAAAAGTATTCGACAGTAGATTACAAATATGGCTTGAAAAATTAGGTCCAAGTAATGGGAGGTCGCCCCATCCCCAAGTACCCCCAAATGGGCATATCAGCCGACCATGTCTTTATGGGACTCAAATGAAAGGTATTTGGGAGTAGATTACGAATATGACATTAAAATTTGAGTTCAAGTCTAGGTGGCGCTTTTCTTTTCAAAAATAAGTCAATCAACCTATTTGACTCATTATGACAATATTGTATTTGAATGAAAGGTATTTGAGAGTAGAAAATGAATTTGATATCCAAAACCAAGCCAAGCCAAGTGCCCCTAAACTGAACTTAATTTCCGATTATGGCAATATGAAGCTCAAATCAACGGTATTTGGGAGTAAAGGACGAATTTGAAGGAACGGATCACCACCACTTTAAATTGTGTCCGATGTTATCGCCAGGATTTGAACGCAGGCGTTCAGCGTTATAGACGGACATAAGCTATAGTGGCACTAATTTGATATACACATTCAGGGCGAGGTGTCCAAACCCTAAAAGATAGAGTTAAAGAAGGCGCAGCGGAGAGGTCTCGGTCCGGCTAGTATATATATAAACTTTATGGGGTCCAAGATCAATTTGTCGAGGTGCTACAAACGGAATGTCTAGATTAGTATACACCCTTCCTATGGTGGTGGGTGTAAAAATATACCGACTTCAATATTTCTTTGCTTCTTAAATTTGGATTATTTTAATATCACATATCACACAATTGTCGTAGTCCTCTTTTTCCTCAGTGTGTGCAATTGCAGCATGAAAATTGAAATGAAAATTACCCACTTGCCTTCGATGGTAATACTGCGGAAGTATGGAAATGCATAAAGGATGCCAATAAGAAAAAAGTGAGTGAGGAAACTTAAAGGATAAAGTTAACAACTCAAACATAATGACAACTTTCCCTAAAATAAAGAAAAGAAGCAAAAGCAAAGCTAACTTCAATATTAAGCCACTGACTAACTGCCTAGCCTTAATATGAAAGTGGCAATAGAATGTCAATGAATGACTGAGTAACTGTAAATAAGCGGCCAGAAGACTTTCGAAAACTGTCTGAAGGAAGACGCTATGAGTGACTAAGGGGATAAATGAATTTTACTACTCGCAAAAATATTTTTGCAAGACAGAGAAAGTTTTTGGCAATTTGGGGGGAAAAGCTGGCCGTTTTATAACTTTGGCCAAAAGGGAAGTGTTGGAAATTTGCAATAAATTATGAGAGTTTTGTTCAAAGGAAATGTGAACAAGAAGTATTCGTTGAAAACTGATTATCATTGTAATCACTGCCAAAAAGCCGCCCAAGATCCTTGTAGGTAAAGCACAGCCAAGAGCCATGGCAATGCCAACTTGCCATTGGTAATGAAATACGAAAAAAAAAAATGTTGTATGAAGTACAATGAAAAACTCATTGAAATAAATTATTGATTAGCGAACAAAGTAATTAACACAAAAAGTCAGTTAGTGAGTGAATTAGTGAATGAGTGAGTTAGCCAGTTGGACTGTTTGTCTGTCTCTTTGTTCGTCCTTCGATTCCACTGCCAATTTGCTTTGTGTAATTGAAAAATAAAAACTAATGACTTCACATTAAAACTAAAACACCATCTCCCCCATTCATTTGCAGCAAAAATGGGTGAACATTTAAAATACTTTGTTGCCGCACAGTGGCTTAGAAAAAACGGAAGACCAATCCTATGGTAGGAGAGATTATAGTAGTAGCGCAGAAGATCGAAGACATTCGGCTAATGGAACAAATGTTCTGTCGAAGCCTATTATTGTAAGTAAAGTAAAACCTATGGAAGGATCGCAGTCTAGGCTGATTGATGGTCAGAAGGACTGGCTGATAAAATAATGCATGGAAAACAGTAAGGAAAGACGGTAAGAGGGACTCAAAGAAGGAGGGATAACCGCATTCCTCTTTGCTACCATCATTCTTGAGGGTTTTCCATGCGTTCTTCCTTACCGACGGATGTAGGAAAAGCGGAAGACTTAACTGATGGAAGGAATGTCAGAAGGAAGGTCGGAAACGACGGAAGGAAAAATGGCTGACAATGGCACGACGACAGAGGAAGACCGGAAGGACGGAAAAAGGATGAAAACAAGTGTGAAAAGACAGAAGGTCAGACTGATGGAAGTATAGACTGATGGAAGGGCAGACTGATGCAAGATCGTACAGATGGAAGGTCCCGTCTTTAGGTAAAAGAGGAAGGTCCCATCTCATTTCTTACCCCGGTCGTTAGCTTTTGCAGTATTTGCACCGCTTTTGGTAGGAAGGATGGAATGAAGGTTGGAAAATTGGAAAGAAGGAAGGGTGGAAACAATAACAAGAAAGAATGATGAAAGGAAGGAAAGAAGGATGGATGGAAAGAAGGAAGGATGGAAACAAGAAGGAATAGAAGAAATGATAGAAGGGATAATGAAAGGATAGATAAATCAAAGAAAGGAAGGACGGAAAGAAAGATGGAAAGAATGATGAAAGGAAGAAAAGAAGGATGGATGGAGGGAAGGATGGATGGAGGGAAGGATGGATGGAGGGAAGGAAGGATTGAAGGAAGGATGGAAGGAAGGATGGAAGGAAGGATGGAAGGAAGGATGGAAGGAAGCATGGACGGAAGGATGGAAGGAAGTATGGATGGAAGGAAGGATGGGAAGAAGGATTGCAGGAAAGATGGGAAGGAGGGATGGAAGAAGGGATGGAAGGAAGGAAGGAAGGAAGGATGGAAGGATGGAAGGATGGAAGGATAGAAGGATGGAAGGAAGGATGGAAGGAAGGATGGAAGGATGGAAGGAAGGATGGAAGGAAGGATGGAAGGAAGGATGGATGGAGGGATGGAAGGAAGGATGGAAGGAAGGATGGAAGGATGGAAGGAAGGATGGAAGGAAGGATGGAAGGAAGGAAGGATGGAAGGATGGAAGGATAGAAGGAAGGATGGAAGGAAGGATGGAAGGAAGGATGGAAGGAAGGATGGAAGGAAGGATGGAAGGAAGGATGAAAGGAAGGATGGAAGGAAGGATGGAAGGAAGGAAGGATGGAAGGAAGGATGGAAGGAAGGATGGAAGGATGGAAGGAAGGATGGAAGGAAGGATGGAAGGAAGGATGGAAGGAAAGATAGAAGGAAGGAAGGATGGAAGGAAGGATGGAAGGAAGGACGGAAGGAAGGATGGAAGGAAGGATGGAAGGAAGGATGGAAGGAAGGATGGAAGGAAGGATGAAAGGAAGGAAGGAAGGAAGGATGGAAGGATGGAAGGATGGAAGGAAGGATGGAAGGAAGGATGGAAGGAAGGATGGAAGGAAGGATGGAAGGAAGGATGGAAGGAAGGATGGAAGAATGGAAGGAAGGATGAAAGGAAGGATGGAAATAAGGATGGAAGGAAGGAAGGAAGGATGGAAATAAGGATGGAAGGAAGGAAGGAAGGAAGGAAGGAAGGAAGGAAGGAAGGATGGAAGGATGGAAGGATGGAAGGATGGAAGGATGGAAGGATGGAAGGATGGAAGGAAGGAAGGAAGGAAGGATGGAAGGAAGGATGGAAGGATGGAAGGAAGGATGGAAGGAAGGATGGGAGGATGGAAGGAAGGATGGAAGGAAGGATGGAAGGAAGGATGGAAGTAAGGATGGAAGGAAGGATGGAAGGATGGATGGAAGGAAGGATGGAAGGAAGGATGGAAGGATTGAAGGAAGGATGGAAGGAAGGATGGAAGGAAGGATGGAAGGAAGGATGGAAGGAAGGATGGAAGGAAGGAAGGATGGAAGGAAGGATGGAAGGAAGGATGGAAGGAAGGATGGAAGGAAGGATGGAAGGAAGGATGGAAGGAAGGATGGAAGGATGGAAGGATGGAAGGATGGAAGGATGGAAGGAAGGATGGAAGGAAGGATGGAAGGAAGGATGGAAGGAAGGATGGAAGGAAGGATGGAAGGAAGGATGGAAGGAAGGATGGAAGGAAGGATGGAAGGAAGGATGGAAGGAAGGATGGAAGGAAGGATGGAAGGAAGGATGGAAGGGAGGAAGGATGGAAGGAAGGAAGGAAGGATGGAAGGAAGAATGGTAGGATGGATGGAAGGAAGGATGGATGGAAGGATGGAAGGATGGAAGGAAGGATGGAAGGATGGAAGGAAGGATGGAAGGATGGAAGGAAGGAAGGATGGAAGGAAGGATGGAAGGAAGGAAGGATGGAAGGAAGGATGGAAGGAAGGATGGAAGGATGGAAGGAAGGATGGAAGGAGGGATGGAAGGATGGAAGGAAGGATGGAAGGAAGTATGGATAGAAGGATGGATGGAAGGAAGGATGGGAAGAAGGATTGCAGGAAAGATGGGAAGGAGGGATGGAAAGAAGCAAGGATGGAAGGAGGGATGGAAGGATGGAAGGATGGAAAGAAGGATGGAAGGAAGGAAGGAAGGAAGGAAGGATGGAAGGATGGAAGGAAGGATGGAAGGAAGGATGGAAGGAAGGATGGAAGGAAGGATGGAAGGAAGGATGGAAGGATGGAAGGAAGGATGGAAGGAAGGATGGAAGGAATGATGGAAGGAAGGATGGAAGGAAGGATGGAACGAAGGATGGAAGGAAGGATGGAAGGAAGGATGGAAGGAAGGATGGAAGGAAGGATGGAAGGAAGGATGGAAGGAAGGATGGAAGGAAGGATGGAAGGAAGGATGGAAGGATGGAAGGATGGAAGGAAGGATGGAAGGAAGGATGGAAGGAAGGATGGAAGGAAGGATGGAAGGATGGAAGGATGGAAGGATGGAAGGATGGAAGGAAGGATGGAAGGAAGGATGGAAGGAAGGATGGAAGGAAGGATGGAAGGAAGGATGGAAGGAAGGATGGAAGGGAGGATGGAAGGAAGGATGGAAGGAAGGATGAAAGGAAGGATGGAAGGAAAGATGGAAGGAAGGATGGAAGGAAGGATGGAAGGAAGGATGGAAGGAAGGATGGAAGGAAGGATGGAAGGAAAGATGGAAGGAAGGATGGAAGGAAAGATGGAAAGAAGGATGGAAGGATGGAATGAAGGATGGAAGGAAGGATGGAAGGAAGGATGGAAGGAAGGATGGAAGGATGGAAGGATGGAAGGAAGGAAGGATGGAAGGAAGGATGGAAGGAAGGATGGAAGGAAGGATGGAAGGATGGAAGGATGGAAGGATGGAAGGATGGAAGGATGGAAGGATGGAAGGAAGGAAGGATGGATGGAAGGAAGGATGGAAGGAAGGAAGGATGGAAGGAAGGATGGAAGGAAGGATGGAAGGAAGGATGGAAGGAAGGAAGGATGGAAGGATGGAAGGATGGAAGGATGGAAGGATGGAAGGATGGAAGGATGGAAGGATGGAAGGAAGGATGGAAGGAAGGATGGAAGGAAGGATGGAAGGAGGGATGGAAGGAAGGATGGAAGGAAGGATGGAAGGAAGGATGGAAGGAAGGATGGAAGGAAGGATGGAAGGAAGGATGGAAGGAAGGATGGAAGGAAGGATGGAAGGAAGGATGGAAGGAAGGATGGAAGGAAGGATGGAAGGAAGGATGGAAGGAAGGATGGAAGGAAGGATGGAAGGAAGGATGGAAGGAAGGATGGAAGGAAGGATGGAAGGAAGGATGGAAGGAAGGATGGAAGGATGGAAGGAAGGATGGAAGGAAGGATGGAAGGAAGGATGGAAGGAAGGATGGAAGGAAGGATGGAAGGAAGGATGGAAGGAAGGATGGAAGGAAGGATGGATGGAAGGATGGAAGGAAGGATGGAAGGAAGGATGGAAGGAAGGATGGAAGGAAGGATGGAAGGAAGGATGGAAGGAAGGATGGAAGGAAGGATGGAAGGAAGGATGGAAGGAAGGATGGAAGGAAGGATGGAAGGAAGGATGGAAGGAAGGATGGAAGGAAGGATGGAAGGAAGGATGGAAGAAAGGATGGAAGGAAGGATGGAAGGAAGGATGGAAGGAAGGATGGAAGGAAGGATGGAAGGAAGGATGGAAGGAAGGATGGAAGGAAGGATGGAAGGAAGGATGGAAGGAAGGATGGAAGGAAGGATGGAAGGAAGGATGGAAGGAAGGATGGAAGGAAGGATGGAAGGAAGGATGGAAGGAAGGATGGAAGGAAGGATGGAAGGAAGGAAGGATGGAAAGAAGGATGGAAGGAAGGAAGGATGGAAAGAAGGATGGAAGGATGAAAGGATGGAAGGAAGGATGGAAGGAAGGATCGAACGAATGATGGAAGGAAGGCAGACAGATGGCAAAATGGAATAAAGGTTGGAAGGGAGGTTGTAAGGAAGGACGGACGCAAGGAAGGGTAGACAATCGGAGGGTAGGTAGCCAAAGCGGCTATAAGAAGGCAAGGAGGTATAAGGGTCAGAAAATCGGCAAACAGACGATCATGGAAGAAAAGATGAATAAAATCAAAAACTTAAGAATGGACCAAAGAGAGGATGAAGGGATGGATGGAAATAAGAATAGAAGTAAGGGTAACATCAAAGATGAATCCTAGGAAAAATGTAAGAAAGGATTGTAGGTATGATGGAAGAAAACATGGAAGGACTTATTGATGGAATGATGGAAAAACGGAAGTTCAGACTGATGGTAAAACGGAAGGTCAGACTTTTGAAAAGACGAAATATCCGACTCAGAAGGAAGGTCGGAAGTATTGATAGAAGAACGAAATGAAGTATGGAAGGAAACACGGACGTAAGAAAGAATGGATAAATGATACCATTCACCTGTGATCGCATTTGTGAAGTTTGTTGCGCGATTTATCCTAATAGAATAAGAATTTCTTTGCGTAGTTCCTCAAGAATTCAAAACGAGAAATAGGTTACATGGGGGCTATATCAGGATGTTGGCTATGTGTTGGACCGATTCTGACTGTACCTGGTACCTATATCGGGTAAGAGTTGCGACCTCTAGGGGTAAAGAAGTACATACCGAACATAGTCAAGCCTATTTTTGGATTTATATGGGTGTTTGGATTTATATACCAGTTAGGGTTTTTGGACATATAGAAGTGGTAAAAATCCTAGAAGAACCTTGTTTCTGACTTTCTCACCCTAATGGAAATTTTCTCGCAGTTCCATTGAATTTCTTTGTCATATTGAGGAGTAAATATATCTTGAGAGCCTTATTTGAGGGACCAGAAGGAACCATCGTACTGAATTGTGTATAGGTCGATCTAAAAGGACTGCACTTATTGATATGAGAGATTTTTTGGAAAAATCTCATTGAGAATTAGGAGCATCCCCGCAGAGTTTTCTTGCCACTATCTTTCTAATCGAGCCTTCTTTTTGTGATGCATTGATAACCCTAACCTTCATCATCCTATCAACTTTAAGCACCAGATCTTTACTTGAAAACACTGTTCCCCATTACCCCAAAAGTAACCAACAATTGTAATTATTTTTGATAATTTATGTTACAACAACTTCGTATTGTTTTCTCTGAAGGTCTCTTAGGCTGATAAACAAATTACAGTGCTCGTTAATGTCCTTCCCACAATAAGAAATGGAATGAAAAAAAATGGTAATCCTGCTAATACTCTTGCTGCCCACCAAAAAAAGGCCGAGCGACGGACAATCCTTTTCACTTTATTGATTTTCGGTAAATTATCCTAAGGAAGAAAATCAAAAGGCATTAACAAGCGGTATTTATATTGAATTCCCACACTTACAAAAGGTATTCCCCAGTAATGTAGTACTCTTTTCGTCCTTTCACTTCCTATTGGCCTGTCATACATATGTAACTTTTTTTTTTGCTGTAACACAAATGGGCTGTGAAAGGACAAGGAAATCAAGTCCACCAAATCACAACGGGTAGGTTTAGGGAGGGGATGGGGGAAAATCACTGAATGTTCATTGAAAGGCCAACAGAAATCATAAAGAATTACGTTGGAAATTCAAAGTCACGCAACAATTACCGGCAGAACGTGCCTTCCATAGACAGCCCCATTGCCGCTGTCATCATCAGCCAACATAAAAGACTCAAGGCCCATTTGGTGGAGAACAGCTACAACACTAGTGGACATTGAGGGCTGGGGTGTGACGGCACACAAGCATCATTAAGAGTATTATGACATTGTTGTTCATAATGTTGTTAACTGTTGTTATTGTAATAATGAATGAGTCCGTTTCTGGTTCCTTTTATTCCTTCTCTAAACGAGCCAGCAAACGGACGAATGGACGGAAATGAACATTGCGATGAAAATGTGGGCTGGAACTGAAGAACAACCCTTCGCTAAGCGAGTGCTATGTAATTATTTCTTATTGAATAATTGAGGGTCATTTCTTTCGACGGTAAACTTAGCTCTTTTGGAAGCTAACCAAAAGGGTTAAGTGAATGAAGACAATAATCGTAAAAATATTGGACATACAAGAAAATCAGAAAAGAGAAGAGCAACATTACCTTTTCCTAAGGAGATTTAAAACTATTTAAAAGGCAACAGGCAAAGGATACGCTGCCAATAAATCATATCAAAACAAGTAAAAGCGCGATAAGTTCGGCCGGGTGGAATCTTATATACCCTCCTCCATGGATAGCACCGGCAAATTTGTCTAATGACTTTTCCAAAAATATAGAAGTTATGTAACTTGTGTTGAGCGGTAGGTGAAGATCCGCCCGTTGCTACGCAAGCTCGGACCCACCCACGCCAGAGCCTGTGTCAAACCCCCTTCGGAACCATCCTGTTCCCTTAACAAATCTCTGGAGAAATACCAGAGGTACGTTAGCAAGTTCACCCAGATCACAGAAGAAGCGGGTCCCCAGAAAGGCAAGCCTACGTCTCCGCAGACCCGGACAGGAACAAAGCAAATACCCAATAGTCTCCTCCTCATCGAGGCATCTTTTATAGAAGTCATTGTGCAGTATCCCCATGTGCGCCGCCATGAGGCCTATGGCACAGTGTACGGTTATGACCCCAGTCAAAGTACTCATCGAACGCCAACAATTCCCTCGTCCTCCTCCGCTCGATGACCGGCCATAGCGTCATCGCAGTCCGTCAACCATCGAGCGTGAGATTCTCGATCGTCATTACATTCCAAGTCGATTTAGCCATGTCCATCCGTATGTCTGTCTGTCGAAATCGAGCTATCTTTCGAAGGGGTAGAGTTAGGCGCTTGAAATTTGACGCAACTTTTTTGATTGTTTTTACGCCAGGATTCGAACTCAGGTGTTCAGAGTCATAGGAGGACATGCTAAGCGCTAAACTATTATACCAACCGCCATATGGAGGTATAAAGGGTAGCTGACACGAAGTGTTACCTTGTGCATACTAGTATGTCTGTCACTCTAAAAATGACAACTAGATGATATTTTTTTTATGGACCGCCTATTATATCATCCATTATCCAAAAGCTTTGTTTTCCATACCATATCCCTAAGTTGGTTCACATCTGATATTGGTTCATGTCTGGTCTCCACCTAAGTGCCGGTGTCTGTTAGCCGCGTATGACGGGCAAGGACATAAGAAATGCTCAAACGTCTCATCATCTGGGTTCGAATCCTGGCGAGACCATCAGGAAATTTTCAGCGGTGGTTTTACCCTCCTAATGCTGGCAACATTTGTGAGGTACTATGCCATGTAAAACTTCTCTTCAAAGAGGTGTCGCACTGCGGCACGCCGTTCGGACTCGGCTATGAAAAGGAGGCCGCTTATCATTGAGCTTAATCTTGAATCGGACTGCCCTCATTGATATGCGAGAAGTTTGCCCCTGTTCCTTAGTGGAATGTTCATGGGCAAAATTTGCAATTGGAACTATGTTAAGCTATGATCCGATTCGGACCATAACAGAGTTGAAGTCATTGTGCAAAATTTCATCTAGTTCGAATAAGAATTGCGTACTTTAGGGGTTCCAGAATTAAAAAAAATCAGGCTAAAAACCGATTCAGATCATATTGGAAACGTATATTAAAGCTTATGGTAGAAGCCGTTGTACAAAATTTTAGCTAAATCAGATAAGAATTGCGTCCTCTAGAGGCTCATGACGACAAGATCCCAGATGGGTTTATATGTCAGCTAGATCAGGTTATGGACCGATTTAAACCAAACATAGTACAGTACTTGAAAGTCATAACGAAACACGCCATATGAAATTTTAGCCAAATCGGATAACAATTACGCCCTCCAGAGGCTAAAGAAGTCTAGATCCAAGATCGGTTTATATGGCAGCTATGTCTAAATATGATCCGATCTGAACCATATTTGGATCGGATGTCGGAAGACATATTTGGATCGGAAGTGAGTTGTCTTAAGCCTCGCGACATCCGACATAAATATGGTTCAGATGTGTTGGGTTGCCCAAAAAGTAATTGCGGATTTTTCATATATTCGATGTTGACAAATTTTTCCACAGCTTGTGACTCTGTAATTGCATTCTTTCTTCTGTCAGTTATCAGCTGTTACTTTTAGCTTGCTTTAGAAAAAAGTGTAAAAAAAGTATATTTGATTAAAGTTCATTCTAAGTTTTATTAAAAATGCATTTACTTTCTTTTAAAAAATCCGCAATTACTTTTTGGGCAACCAATAAATGACAATGTGGCAAAGGGTCAGTAGTTTGTAGTAGTCTTCGACTCTTGCTTATGAGTGCTCGGCTGTAGAAGCGTCCCTTGAATGATCGGTAGATTTTGCTCGACGGAGAGGCCTTCGCAAGTTCAAGGCCCCCTTGGTGCTTTTGGTCGGTGCAGTAGCCGACGGCAAGCGATTTATAGTTGATCGGGAACTTTTGTGGGACGTTGAGGCGTGATCGATTGGTGTAATTTCAATTATGAAGCCTTTGCAAGCTCAAAGCCCCCTTGGTGATTTAAGCGATTTTTAATTGATCGGGAACTTTTGGTGGACGTTGAGGCGGAATCGATTGGTGTAATCTCGACGGTGAGGCCTTCGCAAGTTCAAGGCCCCTCAGTAATTTTGGTCGGTGCGGTGACTGACGGCAGTCGATTTATAGTTGATCGGGAACTTTCGGTGGGCTTGGTAGAAGGCGTCGGTTGTCCTTACGGCATTTGGATGGTGTTTGTGATAGGTAGCGGGCATCTTGTTGTCGGACTGCCGTCATGTGCTAATTTGATGCTGGCCAGGCTGACCTCGGGATCGTCGTGTTCGGTTGGACACGGAAAACTGATGAGCGGATACGATGACGACGTCTGTGGAGGATGGGTGGGGTGCCCATCCTAACGCAGACGTAAGAATGTCCGCCTATGATGTAGAACGCCTGGGTTCGAATCCTGGCGTGAATATCAGAAAAGATGTTCAGCAGTGGTTATACTCTCCTAATGTTCTTGATATTTGTAAGGTATTACGCCATGAAAAAACTTTTCCCCAAAGAGGTGTCGCACTGCGGCACGCCATTCGGACTCGGCTATAAAAACGAGGTCCCTTATCATTGGGCTTAAACTTGAATCGGACAGTACTCATTGAGATAAGTTTGCCTCTGTTCCTTAGTTCCTTTGCATTTGGATCTATACGGATGGGTTTAATTTAGACTACCAGGTGGACTTTGAGGTGTATTTTGTAGAAGTAGAACTGGTCATATTGAGCTACCCTACTCACAGGCACGGTATAACTATGAGCACAACACAAGCTGGAACTTTGAGCTCCGATCTGTGTGGGGTTCATTGTTATAACGAAAAGCTTAGCTGCGAGCTACCGGTCGCGTCCACAGGTTGCAGATAGTGAGGTGCTCCATTCCGAGTAGTTGCAATTGCAGTCGCGGATAATCAGCGGTATCGAGTGGAGAGGCTTAGTGAGAGTCCGGGCGGTACCGGCTCTTCTTAAATACTAAGTCCCTATGAAGCTCGATATGACAAGGCGACTTATAGGCGCCTTTAAATAACCCAAGGCCTTCATGTTTTGATATCGGGAGGGGGGCGGACCCTCCCCCTTACCCCAAAAGTACTACCCAAAAATAAAAGTGGACCCATCCGGACAATATGGGATTCAAATGAAAGGTATTTAAGAGTAGAGTACGAAATGCATAATAAAAGTAGGGCCAAGTATCAGGGGGGCCGCCCCAGCCCCAAAATCCCTTAAAATAGGTCTATTTGACGATCATGACAATATGGGACTCAAATGAAAGGTATTCGGAAGTAGATTACGAATATAGTCAGGAAGTAGAAATAGGCTTTATAATTTATTGATAAAGGAAGGGGGCGAACCCTCCACCGTTACCCCAAAACATGACCCAAAATCAAAAGTGGACCCATAAAGACAATGTGGATATCAAATTTTAAGTGTGCGGGAGTAGATAATGAATCTGGCATACAAATTCATGTCGAAGTATAGTGGGTCACCCCACGCCCTTAAAAACGCCCAAAATGGGCACATTAGCCAATCATGGATATATGGAAGTCGGTTTGTTTGTTCCGTATAGACTGAAAAACGGCAGAACCGATTTACTCGAAATTTTCGCATATTGTGTAGATTGGTCTGGAAGGAAACATAGGCTATGTAATTTGTCGGCATGGGAAGGGGGACGGACCCTCCCCCTTATGCCAAAAACACAACCCAAAATTAAAAGTGGACCGATCGGGACAATATAGGTATCAAATGAAAGGTATTGGAGTGTAGAATACGAATATGATATTAAAATTTAAGTATAAGGACCCATGGGGCCGCTCCAACCCCAAAACTCCCCTAAAAAGACATATTGGACGTTCATTTCAATATGGGGCTCAAATGAAAGGTATTCGGGAGTAGATTTCCAATCTGGCATACAAAACCAGATCGAAGTATACGGGGTCATGCCAGCTTTCAAAATCTCCATTAGACCCATTTTGATTATATGATACTTGGCTGAACCGATTTTCTTAAAATTTTCATAGATTGTGTACGTTTGTCTGGAAGGAAACATAGGCTATATAATCTTGAGATATCGAGTGGAGGCGGGCCCTCCCCCTTACCCCAAAATCGCCACCCATATCCGAAAGTGGTCCGATGGGCACAATAAGGGTATCAAATGAAAGGTATTGGAGACCAGAAAACGAATATGGTATTAAAATTTGGGTCCAAGTAAACAGTGGATCCCCCTCCACAAACCCAAAACTTCTCTAAGCAGATATATTCAAAGTCCATGTCAATATGGGACTCAAATGAAAAGTAGTAGGCAGTAGATTACAAATATGGCATAAAACATTGGGTCCAAGTAAAGGGAGGTCGCCAACTCCCAAATGGACATATTAGCCGACCATGGCTATATGGGACTGAAGTGAAAAGTATTAGGCAGTAAATTACAAATATGGCATAAAACATTAGGTCCAAGTAATGTGAGGTCCCCCACCCCCAAATACTCCCAAATGGGCATATTAGCCAACCATGGCTATATGGGACTCAAATGAAAGGTATTTGGGAGTAGATTACAAGTATGACATTAAAATTTGGGTTCAAGTCTAGGTGGCGCTTTTCTTCTTAAATACACGTCAAATGGGTTATTTTACCCATTATCACAATATGGGTCTCAAATGAAAGGTATATGAGAGTAGAAAACGAATTTAATATCCAATTTTGGAGTCAATTTTTTTGGGGTATGTCCTGAAGCACCCCCGAAACTGAACTTAATTTCCGTTGGGAATAAAGAACGAATTTCATATCTATTTTCAGTACAAAATGTCGGTGGCCGCCCCAGCCCCAAAACACCCTCCAAACGGTTCATATATATCGGCCATGGCAATATGGGGCTCAAATAAAAGGGATTTGGAAGAGCAACACGAAATTGATATCCATATTTGAGTCGAAATGTCTGAGGTGCCATCTCTCCCCTAATGAGAACATTACTCTAAGGAAGAACATTACCACCAGGAACCGAGAAGGGGCAAATTCTCACACATCAATGAGTGCTTTTCGATTCAAGTCTAAACTCAATGATAAGAGGCCTTTTTTATAGCCGAG
The DNA here is from genome assembly GCF_963082655.1 of Stomoxys calcitrans. Classification (NCBI taxonomy): domain Eukaryota; kingdom Metazoa; phylum Arthropoda; class Insecta; order Diptera; family Muscidae; genus Stomoxys; species Stomoxys calcitrans. The sequence goes on from NW_026739397.1 coordinate 19,223, forward strand.
TCCGAACGGCGTTCCGCAGTGCGAAACCTCTTTGGGGAAATTTTTTAAATGACCATGCATGGCATGGTACCTCGCAAATGTCGCCAACATTAAGAAGGGATAAACCCCGCTTTGTCCCACGTTCTCGCCAGAATTCGGACGCGCTTCATTGGTTACAATGGCACGAATTCGATATCCGCATTCAGGGCGAAGTGTTCCACCCTAAAAAGATATTAGAGAGTTAAAGAAGGCTCAGCGTAGCGGGCCAGGTTCTGCTGGTATCATACAAACAAATCCTCTGTCAAAATAAAGTTATTGAAAAGGCCTTGGTGGTGGGCATACATATGTTCGACCCCAATAAAGTTAATGCAATTTCCATCAGTTTTTAACCTCTATTTAGATTCAAACTTTTTAATTTTTTTTTTCTTCAAAATATTTCTTTTGACATTCTATTTTCCTTGTTACCCATGCAAAATTTTTCGTGAATTGCAAATGAAGGTCCTTTAAGCAGCATTTAAAGCTACGCCAACAATGCTTCAATGCTCTGGCATTTGCACGTTTGGCTTTAATGACCGCCATGGCAAAGCAAACTTGCTTCCTCGTTGCTCTGTATTTATCTCATTTCCGTTCTAGATTGGATAATGACAGAGTTTAGCATGAATACAAATTTGATTTAGAAGTAGCAACTCCCGGCAAGGGGTTTAACATGAGCAATGAATGCTCCTTCGCCTTCGTACTGCAAGACTGCCAAAAAGACCATAGAGAAAGGACATGAAAGTGCACGAAGCGAGTACAACTTATGTCTGTTAAGGTAAGGTCGAAAATTTAAAGCATTTTCATATGCTAGGTGTCCTGGAACAAAATGAAAATGAAAATGGAATAAAACGCAAACATATTTATCTTATCTCAGTGGCCCAATCTTGTACTTCCTTCCCCCCTACCTAAAGCAAAAAAAAAAAAAAAAACTCAACTGTCTAAATTGATTCTCCACACCCGTCGTCTGTACTGTTTGGCGGCCACACACCTCAAAACCTTTAAACAAAACATCTACAGTTCCTTATGCAAAAACAATTCGCTGTTGTTGTTGTTGTTTTCGACAGCACTGTCGGAGCATTTTTTTTCCACTTCGTTTTATTATCAAAATGAAATTCTTCGACATTAATGAGCGCCAAATGTTCTACAAATTGTTGCCATAAGTCACGCAACGATTTCACTTTGTTTGGCTTGCCTTCTCACCAGCACGCTCCCCCCCGCCCCTTGGCCACCCCACTAAGAATATTTCTTTAAAATAATATTTTGACCATAATTTTTTATGGCTTACAAAGTGTTTGTCGTCGTCGTAGCCGCTGTCGTCTTCGTCGCCTTCCTCATCAACTTGGCCAACTTGGCTTCCTCTGTCTTTCACTGGGCCATAATTATTGTTTGGTGAAGTCCTTCTTCTGCTTGGTGGGGGGGGGGGGAGGTCACTGAGTTTTAGCACTAAATGTTTGCCCAAGAGTTGTTTTATGGTGTCGTAAATAAGTGTTAAACAGGAAACACTTTTTGGCGCTTATTTACTTCACTTGACTGTGTTCTTTTGTTGTGTTTGTTGGTTTATGCTTATGTGTGTGTGTGTGTGTTCGCCTTTTTATTATTTTAGCTGTTATGACAATAAGCCAGATCCTTTAAGGATATTTATGTAGATTATATGATTTGTTTAAATTAAAAAACGAACATAAACAAAAGCAGATTTTAAATGTCAAGGATCATGTTCTCATGTTAAATCATAAACAAAAAAAGGATACGGATTTAAATTTTTCTTTGTATTAAAAAGTTAAAAATTTTGAATTTTTTGTAATATATTAAAATTTTTAAATTTGTAAATACTTGTAGTTCAAAATCAAAGACATAACTTGAGAAGATGGCAAAAAATCCTGTACAGGCTGTAAAAGAAGTAAAAAAGATGCTAGCCTGGTCCTACAGCTATTGAGATGCAGCATACTCTTAAGTGCTGGGAATTGGATAAGGAACCACCAAACCAACATTTAGGCTGAGGATGAACATAGGTTAGGAAGGCTAGATTAGGTCTAAGTGGCAGTCTGCCATCAAATTCACCTGGACGTTTTCCTCCATTGTGATACCACAGAAACAGAAGGAAGATGCCTTCTAGTTCCTACAATCGCTTTAAGAAGCCCAACAACTTGCGAATGTTAAAAAATGCAAATTTTGCCCATGAACATTCCACTAAGGAACAGGGACAAACTTCTCACATATCAATGAGTGAAGTCCGATTCAAATTTGAGCTCAATGACAAGGGGCCTCCTCTTTATTGGCGAGTCCGAACGGCATGTCGCAGTGCGATACCTCTTTGGAGAGAAGTTTTACATGGCATAGTGTACCTCACAAATGATGCCAGCATTAGGAGGAGAAAACCACCGCTGAAAATTTTTTCTGATGGTCTCGCCAGGATTCGAACCCAGGCATTCAGCATCATAGGCGGACATGCTAACCTCTGCGCTACGGTGGCCTCCTTGCGAATGTTCACATCCACTAATCCAGACAGGTTCTCAAAGAAATCAGAACCTAAAGTGAAATTCTTGACCATCTATCATTTGTTGTCCTTCGGGTCTGGTCCAGAAAATTTAGCTTACATGTCGCTAGAGGCATACCCACAGATTGCAGTTTCCTTGGCATGTGAAAGATAGTTCCTAGTCTCGCAAGCTCGTCCGCTTTACAATTCCCTGGGAAATCTCTGCGGCCCGGCATCAAGAACACTTGAATTTTGTACTGATCAGCCATCCCGTTGAGAAATCTGCTATAGTCGGAGGCGGTTTTTGTGTTCAGAAATACGTAAGCCAGGGATTTTATGTCTGTCTAGCTGTCTGAGAAGATATTTATGTCAATCGCCGTTATGACATTATATCATAGCCTTTGCACCACTTCCTTAATTGCAAGGATTGCCGCTTGATACACACTGCTGTGGTCGAGTAACCTTTTCGAAATGACCAGTTCTGGATCTTTAGAGGTCGAACCTAAGGACAATGGAAATTTTAGTTAGGACATATACGATATCGGAGTTTGGACGCCAGTCCTTGTTCATTCGGAGGCCAGTCCAGCCCATCCACTGTTGAAATCACGCTACAGTCTTCAAAAATGGAGACATTGAGCTGAAACTTTGCACAGATTCTTTTTTTTTGTCCATAAGCAGGTTAAGTTCGAACATGGGCTATATCGGACTATATCTTGATATAGCCCCCATATAGACCGATCCGCCGATTTAGGGTCTTATGCCAATAAAAGTCACATTTATTATCCGATTTTGCTGAAATATGGGACAGTGTGTTATGTTGGGCCCTTCGATAGCATTCGTCAATTTGGCTTAGATCGGTCCAGATTTAAATATAGCTGCCATATAGACCGATCCTCCGATTTAGGGTCTTAGGCCCATAAAAGCCGTATCTATTATCCGATTTTGCTGAAATTTGAAACCGCGAGTTATGTTAGGCCCTTCGATATCCTTCGTCAATTTGGCCTAGGTCGGTCTAGATTTGGATGTAGCTGCCATATAGACCGATCCTCCGATTTAGGGTCTTAGGACCATAAAAGGAGCATTTATAGTCTGATGTTGCCGAAACTTGGAAAAGTGAGTTGCGATTGTCCCCTCGAAATTCTTCTTTAATTTGGCCCAGATCGGTCTAGATTTCGATATAGCTGCCATATAGACCGATCTCTCGATTTAAGGTTTTGGGCCCATAAAAGAAGCATTTATAGTCCGATTTCACCAAAATTTGGGATAGTTAGTTAGATTAAGCGCCTCGACATACTTCTACAATATGGCACAGATCGGTCCAGATTTGGATATAGCTGCAATATAGACCGATCTCTCGATAAACGGCCTAACGGCCATAAAAGCTTTAGTTTTTATCCGATTTCGCTGGAATTGAGAATAGTGCACATTTTTAAGCCTCCCAACATCCGACCCAAATATGGTACAGATCGGACTATATTTAGATATAGCTGTCATATAGACCGATCTGCCGATAAAGGGTCTGTAGCCAATAAAAGTTATATTTTTTGACCGATTTCGATAAAATTTGAAACAGTGCGTTTTTTTAGCCTCCTGACACCCGACCTAAATATGGTTGGATGGGGCTTTATTTAGATTTAGCTACCATATAGACCGATCTGCCGATAAGGAGTCTGAAGCCAATAACATATAAATTTATTACCCGATTTCGTTGAAATTTCAAACAGTGAGTAGGTTAAGACCTCCCAACATCCAACCTAAATATGGTTCTGATTAGACGATCTGCCGATAAAGGGTCTGAAGCCCATAGAGGCTATATTTATTACCCGATTTCACTGAAATTTGAGAATGTGAGTAGGTTAAGACCTCCCAACATCCGACCCTAATATGGTTCATATCGGTTTATATTTGGATATATCTGCCGAAAAGACCAATATTTTGTTCTACAAAATTGAATAGTGACATATATATTAGACCACTCAATGTCCGTGCCGAATTTAGGTGCTTAAGTTATCCAATTTTCACCGGATTGTGACGGAATGGCGTCTACATATATACCCGAGGTAGTGGGTATCCAAAATTCGGCCCGGCCGAACTTAATGGCTTTTTATTTGATAGATATGATTTTGAGCTGAAATAATAACAGACCAGGCATTGTAAATGTGAATGTTCCATCAATACCACAAGCACATAAAAGTTTTTAAATTCCTATTTCTATCCCGTCCCCATTATCAGCGTATTTCAGAAGACCTCTTAGAAATAGGTTTACAAGATCACTTAGAACGAAGAACAGTTACTACATCGATAGTTAGTAGTAACTGTTCTTCGTTCTAAGTGATCTTGTAAAGTATTTGTGAGAGGTCTTCTAAAATACGCTGATAATGGGGACTGGACGGGAGTTGCAATGATTTCCTAGATAGGACCATTGTTTTCCACTCAGGGCATAAACTCTGTGAACCGATGCTCTGCCGTACGGATAGGTGCTTGATTTCTGTCCTCTTCTAGTATTTCTTAATATCCCTATATCGCTTCTTTATCTGATCTGGAGACTCTTACCATTTAACTTTATCTCCTATACTTCTCTTCGCGCTTTTCCAAAGATTTATGTTTCATAAATTTTTTAAAAATTTTTTAAGAATTTAGAGATACTGCTTTTTTGAGACAATAATTCCTTGCTTCTCTTATTTGAGCAATAAATATCGTAGTTACCATTGAGTCTGAACAAAATAGACTACTAAAAGCTTAAACTTTCAGCCTTTAACAGGAGTTTTTTATATGGTTTTTGTTTTTTGTCCTTTACCAGTGTTGTCTGTATTTACCGTTTATTTTAAATCCCATTGAATGAATTTATGAATGCCATTTAACGAGTGCTGCGTTTTTTGTATTGCATTTCATTTGCTTCGAGTCCATTGAATGAATGTCAATATTTTAAGTTTAAATAGTTCCGAATGCAATTGTAAATGCTTCCAATGAAGTATCGATGAAGTGCATGGCACTTCTGTGAATTTTTTTTTTTTTTCATGTCCAATGCTTGCATTGCACTGCGAGTATATTGCAATATACACGCACGAATATATGTGTGGTGTGTGTGTGTGTGAGCATTTTTATGTAGTATGGTCGAGGGTATTTACCTATCTATGTATGTCTGTGGTCACATATAAATATGCACATTGTATCAAAAAAGGAATGTAGGAATGTAATGGAGTGGAGTATGAAAATGATGTGAAGGATAGGCAGTTTGTGAAAGGAAAATGTATTTACAAATTCAAACATTTAGAATTATTGGGTTGCCCAAAAAGTAATTGCATGAATTTTTAATAAAACTTAGAATGAACTTTAATCAAATAAACTTTTTTTACACTTTTTTTCTAAAGCAAGCTAAAAGTAACAGCTGATAACTGACAGAAGAAAGAATGTAATTACAGAGTCACAAGCTGTGAAAAAATTTGTCAACGCCGACTATATGAAAAATCCGCAATTACTTTTTGGGCAACACAATATAAATGGGTAGGACAACAAATATGGCACACATTTTAAGCAATGGATCTATTTGGAGCAAATATTGCTTTGACTGGGATTGGGCCTCTCCGGTGTGGACTTTAGTAATTAAATTTGTCCTCCGGTATGCATGAAATCTGTGTTGAAATCTCGTTAGATTAAAATTTTGCATACCTATTAATATTGCACAGAACTTTGTAAGATTTTTTAATGATAAATTATAGCTAATACGTCTTAAAGGGCCATATAGGATGACAGATATATATGGAAGCTATATATAAATCTGAAACTTTTTTAAACTTTGCACACATACAAGGACGAGAACCAAAAAATCTCATTTTATAAAAATCGTAATAAAAATGTGGCTTCTATAGCCTTAAAAGGCCATATCGTATAAAATATATAAATCGGAGCTTAATCTAAATCTGAACCGATTTTTATGAAATTTTGCATAAATATTAGAACGTTAAATAAAACATCCCATGCTAATTTTTGTTTAGATCGGACGAAATTTAGGCGCCTACTGCCTTTAAAAACCAAACAAAATTTTGTAAAGATGGGGTAAAAATAGTGACTTTTTAAACCTTAAAAGGTCACATCGGTTGGGAGATATAAATAGGAGCTATATCTAAATCTGAAACGATTTTGATGAGATTTAGTACACGTATTGGGACGTTAAATAAAACACCCCATGCTAATTTTTGTTTAGTTCGGACGAAATTTGGGAGCCTACTGCTTTCAAAAACCATATCGGATGAAAAATCTAACATTTACATGGCAGCTCTATTTCTATCTGATCCAATTTTTTTCCAAGTTATTAGCGTTCGTCTTTGTACCAAAAAAGGGATTTGTGTACGATTTCTTGTTAATCAGATAATAAATGTGCCCCGTACCTTGATCACAAGAAACAAGTAAAAGCGTGCTAAGTTCGGCCGGGCCGAATCTTATATACCCTCCACCATGGATGGCATTTGTCGAGTTCTTTTCCCGGTATTTCTCTTAGACAAAAAAATGATAAAAGAAAGATTTGATCTGCAATTAGAGCGATTTCAAGATATGGTCCGGGTCGGACCACAATTTAATTATATGTTGGAGACGTGTGTAAAATGTCAGCCAATTCAAATAAAAATTGCGCCCTTTGGGGGGCTCAAGAAGCAAAATAGAGAGATCGATTTATATGGAAGCTGTATCAGGCTATAAACCGATTCAGACTTTAATAAACTCGTATGTTAATAGTTATGAGACAATCCACCGTACAAAATTTCCGGCAAATCGGATAAGAATTGCGACCTCTAGGGGCTCAAGAAATCAAGACCAAAGATCGCAGCTATATCAGGTTATGGACCGATTTGAACCATTCTTGGCACAGTGGTTGGATATCACAACAAAACACGTCATGCAAAAAAAAAGGTTATTGACTGATTTGAACCTAATTTAGCACAGTTGTTGGAAGTCATAACAAAACACGTCATGCAAAATGTCATTCCACTCGGATAAGAATTGCGCCCTCTATAGGCCCAAGAAGTCAAGCCCCAATATCGGTTTTATATGGCAGCTACATCAAGTTATAGACCCATTTGAACCATACTTGGCACAGTGGTTGAATATCATAACAAAATACGTAGTGCTAAATTTCAGTAAAATCGGATAAGAATTGCTCCCTCTATAGGCGCAAGAAGTCAAGCCCTAAGATCGGTTTATGTGGCTGCTATATCAGGTTATTGACTGATTTGAACCTAATTTAGCACAGTTGTTGGAAGTTATAGGAAAACACGTCGTGCAATATTTTATTCTAATCGGATAAGAATTGCGTCCTCTAGAGGCTCAAGAAGACCCAAGACCCAAAATCGGTTCATATGGCAGCTATATCACGTTATGGACCGATTTGTACCAAACTTGGCAAAGTTGTTGGAAGTGAAACCAAAACAACTACGTGCAAAATTTCGGTTAAATCGGACAAGAATTGCGCCCTCTAAAGGCTCAAGAAATCAAGACCCAAGTTCGGCTATATCAAAACATGGACCGATATGGCCCATTTACAATACCAACCGACCTACACTAATAAATAGTATTTGTGCAAAATTTCAAGCGGTTAGCTTTACTTCTTCAAAAGTTAGCGTGTTTTCGACAGACAGACGAACGTAGGGACGGACATGGCTAGATCGACAGAAAATGTCACGACGATCAAGAAGATATATACTTTATGGGGTCTCAGACTAATATTTCGGGTAGTTACAAACAGAATGACGAAATTAGTATAACCCCCATCCTGTTGTGGAAGGTATAAAAATAGACAGACAGACGGACATAGCTCAATCGAATCAGGAAGTGATTCTAAGCCGATGACAATAGATGTTCATTAAATCGCCTTGTCATTGTCGATCGGCTTAGAATCACTTTGTGATTCGATTTAACCATTTACTCTATTTAGCTGTACCCGACCACCATAGTGCAGAGGTTAGCATGTCCGCCTATGATGCTGAACGCCTGGTTTCCAATCGTGGCGAAACCATCAGAAAAAATTTTCAGCAGTGGTTTTCCCCTCCTAATGCTGGCAACATTTGTGAGGTACTATGCCATGTAAAACTTCTCTCCAAAGAGGTGTCCCACTACTGCACCCCGTTTGGACTCGGCTATAAAAAGGAGTCCCCCTATCGTTGAGTTTATACTTGAATCGAACAGCACTCATTGATATGTGAGAAGGGTTGCCCCTATTCTTTTATGAAATGTTCATGCGCAAAAATTTGCATTTTTTTTTTTTTTCGGTGCCTTTGGTGCGGTTTTGGCGTTGGGGTGGCATCCTAGGTACTTGGTTTAAAATTCTTGATCGTCTTAGGCCCACAAAAGCCACATTTATTATCCGATTTTGCTGGACAGTGAGTTGTGTTAAGCCCTTCGACTTACTTTTTCAATTTGGTGCAGATCGGTGTAGATTTGGATATAGCTGCCATATAGACCGATCTCTCGGTTGTAGGTTTTGGGGGCCATAAAAGGCGCATTTATTGTCCGATGTTGCTGAAACTTGAGACAGTGAGTTGTGTTAGGCTCTCCGACGTCCTTCTTCCACTTGGCTTAGATCGGTCAAGATTTGTATATAGATGCTATATAGACCGATCTCTCGATTTAATGTTTTGGGTCCATAAAACGAGCATTTATTGTTCGATGTTGCCGAAATTTGGAACAGTGAGTTGAGTTAGGTCCATCGATATTCTACTTTAATTTGGCTCCGGTCGGTCCAGATTTGGATATAAATACCATATATACCGATACTTCGATTTAGGGGCTTAGGCCCATAAAAGCCACATTTGTTATCTGGTTTTGCTGAAATTTTGCAACATTGAGTTGTGTTAGGCCCTTTGACATCCTTCGTCAATTTGGCTCAGATCGTCCAGATTTTGATATAGCTGCCATATGGATCGATCCTCCGATGTAAGGTCTTAGGGCCCATTAAAGGCGCATTTATTGTCTGATGTCGCCGAAATTTGGGGACAGTGAGTTAAGTTAAGCCCCTTGACATACTTCTGGATTATGGCACATATCGGTCCACATTTGGATATAGCTGCCATATAGAACGATCTCTCGATTTAATGGTTTGGGCCCATAAAATGGTAATTTATTGTCCAATGTTGCCCAAATTTGGACAGGAAGTTAAGTTAAGCCCCTCCACATATTTCTGCTAGATCGATTTGGTCTAGATCGATGCAGATTTGCATATAGCTGCCATATAGATCGATTTAAAGTCTTGGCCCAATAAAAGGCGCTTTTATAATCCCATGTCTCTGAAATTTGACACATTGACTTAGGTTAGGCTTTTCGACGATATAACTGCTATGGAACATAAAATATTCAATTTTCACCAGATTTTGATGAAAGGTGCTTTACATATATATCCGAAGTGGTGGGTATCCAATGTTCGACCCGGTCGAACTTAACGGCATTTTACTTGGTTTTTTTTATTAGTTTTAGCCGAACCGGGCCTGCTCCGGTACGCCTTCTTAAACTCTCTAATATATTTTTAGTGTGGGGACACTACGCCCTGAATTCGGATATCGAATTCGTGCCATTGTAGCCTATGACGCTGAACGCGTTCGAAGAACATCGGACAAAGCGGTGTTTATCCCCTCTTAATGTTGGCGACATTTGCGAGGTACAATGCCATGTATGGTCATTTAATAAATTTTTCCCAAAGAGGTGTCGGAACGCCGTTCGCACTCGGCTATGAAAAATGTCCCTTATCATTGAGTTTAAAATTGAATCGGAAAGCACTCATTGATGTGTGAGAAGTTTGCCCCTGCTCGATTCCTGGTGTTTTCAAAAATTAGGGTAATAAGATGTGCTTTTTAGGGGAGAGATGGCATCTCAGACATTTCGATTCAAATATGGATATCAAATTCGTGCTGCATTTCCAAATCCCTTTAATTTGAGCCCCATATTGCCATGAGCGATGAATATGAACCATTTGGAAGGTGTTTTGAGGCTGGGCGGCCAAATTTGTTCTTTATTCCCAAAGGAAATGAAGTTCAATTTAGGCAGTGCTCCAGGGCGAACTCCAAAACACTTGGCTCCAAAATTGGATATCAAACTCGTTTTCTACTCTCACATACCTTTTATTTGAGTCCCATTTTGTCATAATAGGTCAAATAACCTACACTTGAACGCTATTTTTAATGTCATATTCGTAATCTACATCATTGATGGATAAATAAATATTGATTCGACCTCTTATGCATAGAAATAAAATCCATGGATTTATAGTTTGGCTTCCCAATATCCTTTTAAAAGTCATGCCTATAAAGAGAAACCGTGCACCTATGGAAGTAATAAAAGTTTCGGTTCGATATTTTTCAAATGATCTCACTCCCCTCGTTTTCCCTTATGACCATACATATATGTATGTGTGTATGTTTGCAAGTACTTTCCCGTAGTTTGAAACCAAACAAAAAAAGAATTTTTGCCTGAATATGAGAACGAGCACGAAAACACGGAATATTTTTATGTGCTCACTCCGACGAGAGGCAAACAACGAAATGTGGTTACAAAAAAATATTTAATATCGATACCCGGGGTCATGCATATTATCGAAGTGCTTCAATGCATGTTGCCACACTGCGTGCCTCCGTTTATGGATGGCTGAGCTGCAATGCGAGTCGAATCCTCTTGTTTCATATTTAAGGTCTGTTAATGTGAGTTTTATTTGTTGAATTTTTAATAATTTAAAATGTTTTTTTAAGAGTGTGAGGATTTTCTCGTTTTTTGTTGGTGATATGTTTTTGTGTGATATTTAACAAATATTGGACATAAACGCAAGGATTTGGTGGAAAAAAAAAACAAATTAACCATCTTTATTGAGCACTTCAAGTGGTGACATGTTTCTGATTTTTGTATGTGGGAGAAAAAAAAAACTTCAACGAACTAAAAGAGATCTGTCAACAACAAAAGTGGACTAAAGCAATGCTTATGTTTTGTGGCTTATTTTTCCATGCGATCAAAACCGATCTCTCGATTTGATTTTATTACTCCCAGGAGGGAGTCATTGAATTTTTATTTATATTAAATTTTTCCCCATAAATTCTTTTCTGACTTTCATTAACCAAACCAAGTTTTAGAAAAAAATGCTGCCTTGTTAAGTCAATTGTGTTGGCGACATCTATCCATTACGCTGTAAACTATTTAAGATATTCACTGCTATACCAATTCTCTTGAAATGTCTCCTTACATTCCATGAGGATTACCCTTTTGATCAATTAAACCCTGTCACTTGCTATTTACCTAATTTACTCTCACCCAATGAAAATTGCCATGTCCTACAGTTCAAGTGGTGCCAAATGTATTCACAATGTGAGCCCTCATCAAATGTAACCTTCATTGGCATTGTTGCAATCATTACTCACTTCAAGCACCCAATCACGCAGGCATTTCACAACAACAATAACAACATCTACAATTACAATACAATCCACTTATGTCTAATTTAATAGAGAACTTCAAGCAAACGCTGCGTTGCACTTCAATTGCCAATGGCTAATGGCCAGTGTGTAGAATATTAACGATGTCATCGCAAGACTTCGCCTTAGCTCAGCACACGCACAGTCTGAGCTACAAGACCCTCCACTACCCCCCATCGAACACCTACTCATGGCATGTATTGTCAATGGTCTCTCGCTATTAAGAAAATTCGCATCGACTACTACCTGCCTATCGAATTCGGTATTTTCGGATTTTTATCTATTGGCTGTCTGAGACAGCACTTCACGTCATCACAATCAATTCCACATGAAAGTGAAAACCATTCACGTTGTCGACTGTTGCGTGTGTGCGTCCTGAATATTTAATAGGTTCGGGGTCGTCATCGCCGGTGTTGTCGTTGTCGTCCTTTCAGTTTATGTCAGTCTACTCGCGTGTAGGCATTACGGTATTATTATGTGTTGTTGTTGCTGTTGCTGTTGCTTTTGTCATTTTCATTGCTTTAGTGTATCGAATTCAATTTTCAAATTGTTTATGTCTGAATGAAAATCAATTTTTAAAGATTAATCGTTTGTCAATGACGAACGAAAATGTTTTTGTTTTTGTTTACGCTGAGATTCAAAACGGAAGCAAACGTGCTGGGCATGCCATGCGTATGATGAATATATGACAACTGAGATCAATTATAAATAAGTATACGCACCGAGGGCCGTTGATGTGTGCAGATAAGATATGGAGAGCCTAAATCGAGATTGAAGGAACTTTGTAAGAAGTTTTTATTTAGGAATAAAGGAAGAACAAACGTTAGGAAAATAGTAAGGAAATGCTGCGAAGACACCTAAGGTTTAACGGCACAAAAACCTGTTCAATTGATATATGGATAATGTTAAAAAAAAAAAAATATTTGAAAAAAATACTTTTAAGTCAAAAACGTCGAATGAGCAGAAAACAAGTAAAAAGGCGTTAAGTTCGGCCGGGCCGAACTTTGGATACCCACCACCTCGGGTATATATGTAAACCACCTTTTATCAAAATTCGGTGAAAATTTCATACCTTATGACCCATATCAATTATATCAAAACATGTTCCGATTTGGACCAAATACTAATAAGTACAGTAGCTATATCTAAAAATTAACCGATCTGAACCATATACGACACGGATGTTGAAAAACCTAACATAAGTTACTATGTAAAATTTCAGTGAAATTGGATTATAAATGCGCTTTTTATGGGGCAAAGACTTTAAATCGAGAGATCGGTCTACATGGCAGCTATATTCAAATCTGGATCGATCTGGGCAAAATTGAAGAAGGACGTCGAAGAGCCTAACTAAACTCACTGTCTCAAATTTCAGCGACATCGGACAATAAATGCGTCTTTATGGCCCCAAAACCTAAAACCTAGATATCGGTCTATATGGCAGCTATATCTAAATTTGGACCGATCTGTGCGATATTGCAGATGTATGTCAAGGAGCTTAACTTTAATCACTGTCCCAAATTTCGGCGACATGGACAATAAATGAGCATTTTATGGGCCCAAAACCTTAAATCAAGAAATCGGTCTATATAGCAGCTATATCCAAATCTGAACCGATCTGGGCCAAATTGAAGAAAGATGTCGAGGGGCCTAACGCAACTCACTGTCCCAAATTTCAGCAAAATCGGGTAATAAATGTGGCTTTTATGGGCCTAACACCAAAAATCAGAGGATCGGTCTATATGGCAGCTATATCCAAATCTGAACCGATCTGGGCCAAATTGACAAAGGATGTCGAAGGGCCTAACACAACTCACTGTCCCGAATTTCAGTGGAATCGGATAAAAGATGTGGCTTTTATGGCCCTTAGATCCTAAATCGGAGGGTCGGTCTATATGGCAGCTATATCCAAATCTGAACCGATCTAAGCCAAATTGGCGAAGGATGTCGAAGGGCCTAACAAAACTCACTGTCCTAAATTTCAGCAAAATCGGGTAATAAATGTGGCTTTTATCGGCCTTAGACCATAAATCGGAGGATCGGTCTATATGGCAGCTATATCCAAATCTGAACCGATCTGGGCCAAATTGACAAAGGATGTCGAAGAGCCTAACACAACTCACTGTCCCGAATTTCAGTGGAATCGGATAAAAGATGTGGCTTTTATGGTCCTTAGACCCTAAATCGGAGGATCGGTCTATATGGCAGCTATATCCAAATCTGAACCGATCTGAGCCAAATTGACGAAGGATGTCGAAGGGTCTAACAAAACTCACTGTCCCGAATTTCAGCAAAATCGGATAATAAATGTGGCTTTTATGGGCCTAAGACCCCAAATCGGCGGATCGGTCTATATGGGGGCTATATGAAGATATAGTCCGATATAGCCCATCTTCGAACTTAACCTGCTTATGGACAAAAAAAGAATCTGTGCAAAATTTCAGCTCAATATCTCAATTTTTAAAGACTGTAGCGTGATTTCAACAGACAGACGGACAGACGGACAGACGGACAGACGGACAGACGGACGGACATGGCTAGATCGTCTTAGATTTTTACGCTGATCAAGAATATATATACTTTATAGGGTCGGAAATGGATATTTTGATGTGTTGCAAACGGAATGACAAAATGAATATACCCCCATCCTTCGGTGGTGGGTATAACTAGTTATGGTCCGGTTCGGACTGAATGTTGGAGGCCATAGTAGAAGTCATTGCTCAAGAAGTAAAATAGAGAGGTCGGTTTATACGGCAGCTGTATCAGGCTATATACCGATTCAGACCATAATTGACACGTGTGTTGAAGGCCATGAGAGAAGCCGTTGTACATATGTAAAACATATTCATCTCAGTTGTTGAAAGAAATAACAAAACACGTCGTGCAAAATTTCAGCCAAATCGAAAAAAAATTGTCCCTCTAGTGGCTCAAGAAGTCAAGATCCCAGATCGGTCTATATGGACACTATATCAGGTTATGTACCGATTCAAACCATACTTATCACAGTCGTTGGAAGCCACAACCAAAGAGCACATGCAAAATTTCTGCCAAATCGGCTAATAATTGCGACCTATAGAGGCTCAAGAAGTCAAGATCCCAGATCGGTTTATATGGCAGCTATATCAGGTTATGAACTATTTTAAAACATATTCCCCTGAGTTTTTGAAAGTCATAACAAACCACGTCATGCTAAATTTCAGCCAAATCGGATTAGAAATGCGGCCTCTAGTGGCTTATGAAATCAAGCTTCAAGATCGGTTTATATTTGAAAGTCATAACAAAACACGTCATGCTAAATT
>NW_026739398.1:0-28578 GCF_963082655.1 Stomoxys calcitrans
GATAAGAATTGCGCACTCTAGAGGTTAAAAAAGTCAAGACCCAAGATCGGTTAATATGGCAGCTATATCAGGTTATAAACCGATTTGAACCATACTTAGCGCAGTTGTTGGATGTCATAACAAAACACGTCGTGCAAAATTTCATTCCAATCGGATAAGAATTGCGCACTCTAGAGGCTCAAGAAGTCAAAATCCCAGATCGGTGTATATGGCAGCTATATCAGGTTATGGACCGATTTGAACCATACTTGGCACAGTTGTGGGATGTCATAACAAAACACGTCGTGCAAAATTTCATCCCAATCGGATAAGAATTGCGCACTCTAGAGGCTCAAGAAGTCAAGGCCCAAGATCGGTTTATATGGCAGCTATATCAAAACATGGACCGATATGGCCCATTTACAATACCAACCGACCTACACTAATAAGAAGTATTTGTGCAAAATTTCAAGAGGCTAGCTTTACTCCTTCGGAAGTTAGCGTGCTTTCGACAGACAGATGGACGGACGGACGGACAGACGGACGGACATGGCTAGATCGACATAAAATTTCACGACGATCAAGAATATATATACTTTATGGGGTCTCAGACGAAAATTTCGAGTAGTTACAATCAGAATGACGAAATTAGTATACCCCCCATCTTATGGTGGAGGGTATAAAAATAATTATAACATTTATGTTGGATTGTGGAAAAGAGCAATTGCCAAAGCATCTCAACCAGTGTGGACGGTTGAGATGTTTTTCAAAAGGACATAAGAAAAACAAGTCAATTTACATAAAGCCGTTACGACCAAAAAGGCTTCATTACAGCATGTTAAGCGAACAAAACAACAATATTAAAAACAATAAGGAAATTAGTAAGGACAAGTAAAAGCGTGCTAAGTTCGGCCGGGCCGAATCTTATATACCCTCCACCATGGATCGCATATGTCGAGTTCTTTTCCCGGCATCTCTTCTTAGGCAAAAAAAGGATATAAGAAAAGATTTACTCTGCTATTAGAGCGATATCAAGATATGGTCCGGTTTGGACCACAATTAAATTATATGTTGCAGACCTGTGTAAAATGTCAGCCATTTCGAATAAGAATTGCGCCCTTTGTGGGCTCAAGAAGTTAAATAGAGAGATCGATTTATATGGGAGCTATATCAGGCTATAAACCGATTTAGACCATAATAAACACGTATGTTAATGGTCATGAGAGAATCCGTCGTACAAAATTTCAGGCAAATCGGATAATAATTGCGACCTCTAGAGGCTCAAGATGTCAAGATCCCAGATCGATTTATATGGCAGCTATATCAGGTTATGAACCGATTTGAACCATATTTGGCACAGTTGTTGGATATCATAACAAAATACTACGTGCCAAAATTCATTCAAATTGGATAAGAATTGCGCCCTCTAGAGGCTCAAGAAGTCAAGACCCAAGATCGGTTTATATGGCAGCTGTATCAGGTTATGGACCGATTTGAACCATACTTGGCACAGTTGTTGGATGTCATAACAAAACACGTCGTGAAAAATTTCATCCCAATCGGATAAGAATTGCGCACTCTAGAGGCTCAAGAAGTCAAGACCCAAGATCGGTTTATATGGCAGCTATATCAAAACATGCACCGATATGGCCCATTTACAATACCAACCGACCTACACTAATAAGAAGTATTTGTGCAAAATTTCAAGCGGCTAGCTTTACTCCTTCGGAAGTTAGCGTGCTTTCGACAGACAGACGGACGGACGGACGGACGGACGGACGGACGGACAGACGGACGGACATGGCTAGATCGACATAAAATTTCACGACGATCAAGAATATATATACTTTATGGGGTCTCAGACGAATATTTCGAGTAATTACAAACAGAATGACGAAATTAGTATACCCCCCATCTTATGGTGGGGGGTATAAAAATTAACAATAACCACTTTCATATGGACCCGAATACATCAGCGTCAACTTTTAGAGACTACTTCATGAAGCTACTCAATACGGATTAGATAACTTCGAATATCCTGAACGCTGCCGCATTTACCACAGTCCATAGTCCAATGTAAGATTCATGGTAAATTTTGTTAAGATTGGACCATCTTATTCAAAGCGATGCAAACAAATGCAAAAAGTTTTAATACCCTGTACCACAGTGGTGGTTTAGGGAAACATTGCAATGTAAGGGCTTTGACATGTAATGGAGCTATGTTTGATTTGTGTGGATGAGGAGGAGTTATAGGCTGTTGAGCACCTATTGTGGCACTCTACGCCTTTTCACCTCAAGAAATTGGATTCCCCGGCAAACCAAAGTAGTTCTGCCTCATTACATGAAAAAAAGAAACACATACAAGTGACAGAACGAGGGTACTTACCTAAATACAGGGTAGGCCTGGATCCCTTGCGGAGCCGACGCTTTAGAAAACATTCCGGCTCAAAATGTCTACCACATAGCCGTGTACCACTATTAACTTCAATTTTATTAATACGCAGGTTAGCGCACCACTGGTCCATATCGTCTTTTGGAAACGTGACGAAGTGGATATCCACTTCGCCAAGTTTCCTCTCCCGCCGGCACAGTACGCACTTCATTATTTTTAATTGATTCTCAACCGCACTGAGAATTTTCCTTACTTTTTTATAAATTCTCGACCGCACTGAGAATTTTCCTTTATATAATAATGGAAATTTTGCGCGATTTCCATTGACAGCGCGCCAAATGGATAGCTCTCTCCTAGAAAGAGATTTATACAAGAGAGAAATTACTTTCCCCAAATTTCCAACTGTTAAGGGTTTCATTCCACGATGGAATCCTGTAACACTCCAGAAAATTGGAGTTTATGAAAATTTGGAGTTTATATACGATGCTCCATCCAGTTAAGGACACAATTTCATCCATTACCGAATATTTAAATAAATTGCAGTAAACGGATGAAATTGAGTTTTTACCTGGATGTTCTGTTTCACTTCGCACTAAAACACTTCACTAAACTTTTTATTGAACATTTTTAAATTATGTTAATTGTTTTTATTTTTGAACTTTTTTACCAAATACGACATCAACACACAAACACACGCGACAACCGAAACCTTTTTTTTAATTTTTGGCACATAAAGTGATTAAATTTAAAGGAAATTAGATTGTTAATCTAAGTGCCTTTAAATTAAACCACTTTAAAAAACTATTTTCTTATTTTTTTAACATTTTAACTCGCGACGACCGAAGTTTGTCACCCGTAATAAACCGACACTTTTCACTATTAAAATGAGTAAATCCAAAGGGACTTAGACTACAAATCTAATTCCCTTTAAATTTAATCATTTTTTTTTTCACATTAAACAAAAAATAAAATTAAAAGTTAACAAATAGCACAAGCAACACGAAAAAAATACTTTGCGTTTTGAAAACCCGAAAGGAACTAAAATTAATTCACGATGAATTAATAACACGAAGTGAAATACAAAAATGTTCCAAAGGATGGCAAATCAAAACAAAAAAATGTTGCAACCCTCGAAGTTATTCCAATTGGAATACATTGAAAAGGTCTTTAACGCGAGTTATTTTACGATACGGGGAAGACAAAGCAGAAACCCTCTCTTGTATTAGATCTTATACTCTTTGGTTCGGTTAGCGCCTGTGTCACTGATTATGCTGCTTTTGTTTTCTGGCGCATGTGCCCTTACTTATTAAAAGCTGCATTCACTCCGACATTGTTCTTTTTGTTTCAACATCAATTCGTTTGCCTACATGTATCAAAGAGCGTAAGAAAGAAGAAGAGTTGGCTTTAGACCGCAATTCAAGATAACGAGTGACAAAGTTTAAAGACACAGCATGTTTGGATTGAAGGGGTAGAACATACAATATTTCGTATTTCTTTTTATTCCAACATTCGGTTTCAAGTGGAATGAGAAGAAGACAACCCCTAATAATTCACATTGAAATGACGTCAATCAAAGTTGACGTATGTAAAAATGAATTAAAAGAAATTGTCATCGTCATTGCTGTGGACAAAAAAGGCAGATGGAAAGATTAAATAGTGGGAGACACCTTGAAAGTTGGTGTTAGAGAGTATAAAAAAAGGACAGAAGATCAAGGCGCTATTCTATGTTCGGTAAGTGCAAAAAAAAAATCGTCATGCGCTGCTAGGTTGGTTCAATAAAAACTTGGTGGTTTTCATAGAGAGATGGACACATACGGTTGGAACTAGAAAGCATCTTCCTTCTCTTGTTCCTATGGTATCATATTGGAGGAAAACGTGTAAGTGCGTCTGATGGCAGACTGCCACTTAAACCTAACCTAAGCTTTCCGGGAAACAAACTTAACCTTCCCTAGGCAAACAAAGAATAATGAATAAGGACGGAGGAGGAGCTATATCAAGTTATAGTCTGATTCGGGGCTCAAGAAGCAAAATGGGGAGATCGGTTTATATGGGAGCTGTATCAAGCTATATATCGATTCTGACCACCATATTGCCTGCCCATGGGATTGATTTACAACGGTGGTTAACCCCTTCTAATGCTGCCAACATTTGTGAGGTACTATGCCATTTAAAAACGTCTCCCCAAAGAGGTGTCGCACTGTGGCATGCCGTTTGGACTCGGTTATAAAAAGGATACCTCTTATCATTGAGCTTAAACATTCATCGAACTGCAGTCATTGATATGGAATATTCATGGACTATAAATGGGAAGCTATACAATTCAAAAAAAAGAAAATCCATAATGTGAAACTTAAGCAATGATAATGAGAATAAATCGATAGCACGGTCCATACAATTAAATGTTTAAAGATTATTTCATGCAAATGTTGACCGTGATTGCGCCTCCAATGGTCCATTAGCTTAGTTCAATTTTTGTCTACTCCTTCCAACATTTCAGCCGGTATCACGAAGATATGCTTCAATGTTGTCGTCCAATGCGTCAATTAAAGCGGGCTTGTCTGCAAAGACATGAGTTTTTTTCATAGCCCCACGAAAAATAGTACAAATCTTTAATTTGAGCACAAAATAAACATTTATATGACACTTATTTTTAACTAAACACAAGTTACACCTAAAACCACTGCTTTGGTAGTAAATCGTGTATCGATTTACTGGGGCGAATACGTCCATTTAAGTTAAAATCGGTCGATATATATGTATATATGGGAGCTACATAATGAACAGTTTTGGCCAAAATTGCAGCGTTTGTCTTGAAAGGTGATAGGTGGTATGGGATAGCTGTAAGCACTACACAGACGAGAACATAGAGGTCCAATTTGTGGGAGAGCACGTACACTGAGCGACAACCCTTACCGATGAAGATTCCATCGGTTCAATCCAGTGCGTAAAACCGGCTGCCGTGGGATTGATGGTATCGATATGCTCCTAGGCCATAGTGGATTAAAAGGGAGTGAGGATACACCCAGAAAAAGTTTATACCAAATTTGCTCATTTCAGTACCATACGTTATTGATAGTAAGCAACACCGTATGGTAAAAAAAGCAATACCGTATGGTATGAATGAAACATAAACTGATTAGTATAAATGATAGGTTTCAATACCAATCTTTTAATATTTAACCGTTATTGATTATTTCACCTCCTAATGTACCAAACGAAAAACCATGGAAAATAATTTAAATCTTTTTTTATTTCGATTATCAATGTAAATAATTACAAAAAGTAATGTTACACCGTGACCAACCAAAATTTATTGTTTTCAACAATTGATTCCATATTCATTGATTCCCAGAGTGGTTTTCAAATGAATATACGAACATAGCAGCGCTTTGGATTATTTGAGCGGGTTTTTACGCACTCAAATTGTATGAAAACATTTTATTTATTTGTTTAACTAATATTTTATAATGGCAACAATATTTAAAGTACAAAGGCCAACAACACTGCTGGCGCGGTGACAAGAATATAAATTTGATGCCATCAATTCTTAACAGCTTCCTTTGTCTGGTATTAAAGTGATAGCAAATGGTATTAAAAATCTTTGCCAATGACGCGAACAAAATAATACCAGGCGGTATTGGCAACAATTAAAATTAAACAAGTAAAAAGGCGTTAAGTTCGGCCGGGCCGAACTTTGGATACCCACCACCTCGGGTATATATGTAAACCACCTTTCATCAAAATTGAAGAAGGACGTCGAAGAGCCTAACCAAACTCACTGTCTCAAATTTCAGCGACATCGGACAATAAATGCATCTTTTATGGCCCCAAAACCTAAAACCTAGATATCGGTCTATATGGCAGCTATATCCAAATCTGGACCGATCTGTGCGATATTGCAGAAGTATGTCAAGGGGCTTAACTTAACTCACTGTTCCAAATTTCGGGGACATCGGGCAATAAATGAGCATTTTATGGGCCCAAAACCATAAATCAAGAAATCGGTCTATATGGCAGCTATATCCAAATTTGAACCGATCTGGACCAAATTGAAGAAATATGTCAAAGGGCCTAACACATCTCACTGTCCCAAATTTCAGCAAAATTGGATAATGAATGTGGCTATTATGGGCCTTACACCATAAATCGGTGGATCGATCTATATGGCAGCTATATCCAAATCTGGACCGATCTGATCCAAATTAGCGAAGGATGTCGATGGGCCTTACACAATTCACTGCCCCGAATTTCATCTAAATCGGATAATAAATGTGGCTTTTGTGGGCCTAAGACCCTAAACCGGAGGATCGGTCTATATGGCAGCTATATCCAAATCTGAACCGATCTGGACCAAATTAAAGAAACATGTCAAAGGGCCTAAGACAACTCACTGTCCCAAATTTCAGCGAAATCAGATAATAAATGTGGCTTTTATGGGCCTAAGACCCTAAATCGGCGGATCGGTCTATATGGGGGCTAAATCAAGATATAGTCCGATATAGCCCATCTTCGAACTTAACCTGCTTATGGACAAAAAAAGAATCTGTGCAAAATTTCAGCTCAATATCTCTATTTTTAAAGACTGTAGCGTGATTTCAACAGACAGACGGACAGACAGACGGACATGGCTAGACCGTCTTAGATTTTTACGCTGATCAAGAATATATATACTTTATAGGGTCGGAAATGGATATTTCGATGTGTTGCAAACGGAATGACAAAATGAATATACCCCCATCCTTCGGTGGTGGGTATAAAAACAAAAAATGGATTGAAGATTGCTGTAACTTAATAAAATAACATTGTATTTTTAAGGAAAAGAAATCTATGTCCTTACAAGTAACAAGTAAAAAGGCGTTAAGTTCGGCCGGGCCGAACTTTGGATACCCACCACCTCGAGTATATATGTAAACCATCTTTCATCAAAATTCGGTGAAAATTTCATACCTTATGTCCCATATAAGTTATATCAAAATAAGTTCCGATTTGGACCATATACTAATAAGTACACTAGTTATATCTAAAATTAAACCGATCAGAACTATATACGACACGGATGTCGAAAAGCCTAACATAAGTTACTGTGTCAAATTTCAGTGAAATCGGATTATAAATGCGCCTTTTATGGGGCCAAGACTTTAAATCGAGATATTGGTCTACATGGCAGCTATATCCAAATCTGGACCGATTTGGGCCAAGTTGCATAAAAGTGTCGAAGAGCCTAACACAAAGCAATGTCCCAAATTTCATCGAAATCGGAAAATAAATGCCTCTTTTATGGTTCCAAAACCTTAAATCGACAGATCGGTCTATATGGCAGCTATATTCAAATCTGGACCGATCTGTGCGATATTGCAGAAGTATGTCAAGGAGCTTAACTTAACTCGCTGTCCCAAATTTCGGCGATATCGGACAATAAATGAGCATTTTATGGCTCCAATACCATAAATCAAGAAATCGGTCTATATGGCAGCTATATCCAAATCTGAACCGATCTGGACCAAATTGAAAAAAGATGTCGAAGGGCCTAACACAACTCACTGTCCCGAACTTCATCAAAATCGGATAATAAATGTGGCTTTTGTGGGCCTAAGACCCTAAACCGGGGGATCGGTCAATATGGCAGCTATATCCAAATCTGAGCCGATCTGGGTCAAATTAACGAAGGAAGTCTAAAGGCCTTACACAACTCACTGTCCCAAATTTCAGCGAAATCGGATAACAAATGTGGCTTTTATGGGCCTTAGACCCTAAATCGGCGGATCGGTCTATATGGCAGCTGTATCCAAATCTCGAACAATCTGCTCCAAATTGACGAAGGATGTCGAAGGGCCTAACACAACTCACTGTCCCAAATTTCTGCAAAATCGGATAATAAATGTGGCTTTTATTGGCCTAAGACCCTAAATCGGCGGATCGGTCTATATGGGGGCTATATCAAGATATAGTCCGAAATAGCCCATCTTCAAACTTATCCTGCTTATGGACAAAAAAAGAATCTGTGCAAAATTTCAGCCACATTTATTATCCGATTTTGCCGAAATTTGGGACAGTGAGTTGTATTTGGCCCTACGACATTCTTCGTCAATTTGGCTCAGATCGGTCCAGATTTGGATATAGCGCCTCCGATATAAGGTTTTGGGCCTATGAAATGCGCATTTATTGTCCGATTTTGCCAAAATTTGGGACAGTGAGTTGTGTTATGCCCCTTGCGCCTTCTAAAAGCTCAAGAAATCAAGGCCCAAGATCGGTTTATATAGCAGCTATATCAGATTATAGACCGATTTAACCATACTTCGCACAGTTGTTGGAAATGATTTCAAAACACTATGTGCAAAATTTCATTCAAACCGGACGAGAATTGCGCCCCCTACAGGCTTAAGAAGTCAATACCCAAGATCGGTTTATATGGCAGCTACATCAAAGCATGAACCGATTTGGCCCATTTACAATCCCAACCAACCTACACCAATAAGAAGTATTTGTGCAAAATTTCAAGCGACTAGCTTTACTCCTTCAAAAGTTAGCGTGCTTTCGAAAGACAGACGGACGGACATGGTTAGTTCGACTTAAAATGTCACGACGATCAACAACATATATACTTTATGGGGTCTTAGACGCATATTTCGAGGTGTTAAAAACAGAATGACGAAGTTAGTATACCCCTATTCTATGGTGGAGGGTATACAAATTTTTACAACTGCAATAATGGGGAAATCTCTTCGCATTTCTGATTTCTAGTTCTACCACCTTTTCTTATTTTATCTCTAATAAATTAAGAAAACTTTAGGATGCAAAAAATTATAGCCATATGCGGCAATAGTTAGATCAACGCTTTTCATAAAGTTTGGAGGACAACAAGGTTGAATAATGAAGGTGTGCTCACGCGAACAGCTGAAAATAGCCGGCCAGTTCGACGGTATTAAAATGTTAGTTAACATTTATTGTCCCTAATTTTGTTTGTTTGTAACTACCCGAAATATTCGTCTGAGACCCCATAAAGTATATATATTCTTGATCGTCGTGACATTTTATGTCGATCTAGCCATGTCCGTCCGTCTGTCCGTCCGACCGTCCGCCTGTCTGTCGAAAGCACGCTAACTTCCGAAGGAGTAAAGCTAGCCGCTTGAAATTTTGCACAAATCGGTGCATGTTTTGATATAGCTGCCATATAAACCGATCTTGGGTCTTGACTTCTTGAGCCTCTAGGGTGCGAAATTCTTAACCGATTTGAATGTATTTTTGCATGAAGTGTTTTGTTTTGATATCCCACAACCTTGCCAAGTGTGTTTCAAATCGGTTCATAACCTGATATAGCTGCCATATAAACCGATCTTGGGTCTTGACTTCTTGAGCCTCTATATGGCGCATTTCTCATCCGATTTGAATGAATTTTTGCACGTAGTATGTTGTTATGATACCCAACAACTGTGCCATGTATGGTTCAAATCGGTTCATACCCTGATATAGCTGTCATATAAACAGATCTGGGGACTTGACTTCTTGAGCTTCTAGAGGGCGCAATTCCTATCTGATTTGGCTGAAATTTTGCATGACGTATTTCATTCTTACTTTCAACAACTGTGTCAAATAAGGTTCAAATCGGTTCATAACCTGATATAATTGCCATGTATACCGATCTGGGATCTTGACTTCTTGAGCCTCTAGAGGTCGCAATTATTATCCGATTTGCCTGAAATTTTGCACGACGGATTTTCTCATGACCATCAACATATGTATTTATTATGGTCTGAATCGGTCTATAGCCCGGTACAGCGCCCATATAAATCGATCTCTCAATTTTACTTCTTGAGCCCCCAAAAGGCGCAATTCTTATTCGAATTGGCTGACATTTTTCACAGGTCTACAACATATAATTTAATTGTGGTCCAAACCGGACCATATCTTGATATCGCTCTAATAGCAGAGCAAATCTTTTCTTAAATCCTTTTTTGCCTAAGAAGAGATGCTGGGAAAAGAACTCGACAAATGCGATCCATGGTGGAGGGTATATAAGATTCGGCCCGGCCGAACTTAGCACTCTTTTACTTGTTTAATTTATCTGTGTAAAATTTTATGGATTTAAAGGCATTTTAAACCAATTGACCGACGCAAAAAATAACCTTTTTTTGTAATTTGTAATTTATTTATTTACACCCGCACAACAAGAATATAAAATTCTTATAATTAAAGTGCGGGTAATATCTCCAACAATTGTACATAGTAAACACTTAAAACTAAGAATCTATAGCTATACAATACATCACAGATTTTGAATGAATAACTTACGGAAAAAACTAACAATTGTGGCTTTGTAGATTTGAATTTAAAAAAAAACTAGAGGCTCAAGAAGTCAAGACCCAAGATCGGTTTATATGGCAGCTATATCAGGTTATGAACCGATTTGAACCTTATTTTACACAGTTGTTGAAAGTAAAAATAAAATACGTCATGCAAAATTTCAGCCAAATCGGATAGGAATTGCGCCCTCTAGAAGTTCGAGAAATCAAATCCCCAGATCTGTTTATATGACAGCTATATCAGGTTATGAACCGATTTGAACCATACTTGGCACAGTTGTTGGATATCATAACGAAATACTTCGTGCAAAAATTCATTCAAATCGGATAAGAATTGTGCCCTCTAGAGGGTCAAGAAGTCAAGACCCAAGATCGGTTTATATGGTAGCTATATCAGGTTATGGACCGATTTGAACCATACTTGACACTGTTGTTGGATATAATAAGGAAACACGTCGTGCAAAATTTCATTTCAATCGGATAAGAATTGCGCACTCTAGAGGCTCAAGAAGTCAAGACCCAAGATCGGTTTATATGACAGCTATATCAGGTTATGGACCGATTTGAACCATACTTAGCGCAGTTGTTGGATATGATAACAAAACACGTCGTGCAAAATTTCATTCTGATCGGATAAGGATTGCGCACGCTAGAGGCTCAAGAAATCAAGACCCCAGATCGGTTTATATGGCAGCTATATCAGGCTATGGACCGATTTGAGCCATACTTGGCACAGTTGTTGGATATCATAACAAAACACGTCGTGCAAAATTTCATTCCAATCGGATAAGAATTACGCACTCTAGAGGCTCAAGAAATCAAGACCCAAGATCGGTTTATATGGCAGCTATATCAAAACATGGACCGATATGGCCCATTTACAATACCAACCGACCTACACTAATAAGAAGTATTTGTGCAAAATTTCAAGCGGCTAGCTTTACTCCTTCGGAAGTTAGCGTGCTTTCGACAGACAGACGGACGGACGGACGGACGGACGGACGGACGGACGGACGGACGGACGGACGGACGGACGGACGGACGGACAGACGGACGGACATGGCTAGATCGACATAAAATGTCACGACGATCAAGAATATATATACTTTATGGGGTCTCAGACGAATATTTCGAGTAGTTACAAACAGAATGACGAAATTAGTATACCCCCCATCTTATGGTGGAGGGTATAAAAACCCAAAAATAAGACAAAAGTTTTTTTTAGAAAAAATAAAACAAATAAAAAGGCGTTAAGTTCGGCCCACCACCTCGGCAATATCTTTCATCAAAATCCGGTGAAAATTTTATACCTTTAGTCCCATAGCAGTTATATCAAAATATGCTCCGATTTGGACCAAATACTTATAAGTACAAGTCATTGTTCAATTGTGTATAACAAAATATTGGTCTTTTAAGTAGCTTTATCTAAAAATAAACCGAACTGAGCTACACACGACACGGATTTCGAAAAGCCTAACATAAGTAACTGTGTCAAATTTCAGGTAAATAGGATTATAAATGCACCTTTTATGGGGCCGACTTTAAATCGAGTTATCGGTCTATATGGCAGCTATATCCAAATCTGAACCGATTTGGCCCAAGTTTCAGAAAAACTTCGAAGGGCCTAACTCAACTCACTGTCCCAAATTTCGGCGAAATCGGACAATAAA
Source organism: Stomoxys calcitrans (assembly GCF_963082655.1). NCBI lineage: Eukaryota > Metazoa > Arthropoda > Insecta > Diptera > Muscidae > Stomoxys > Stomoxys calcitrans. The sequence continues at coordinate 12,342 of NW_026739398.1, forward strand.
TGCGCCTTTTATGGACCCAAAACCTTATATCGAGAGATCGGTCTGTATTGCAGCTATATTCAAATCTGGACTGATCTGGGCCATATTGCAGAAGAAAGTCGAAGGGCTTAACCTAACTCACTGTCCCAAATTTCGGCGCGATCGGACAATAAATGAGCATTTTATGGGCCCTAAACCGAGAGATCGGTCTATATGGCAGCTATATCCAAAACTGGACCGATCTGCATCAAATTGATGAGGGATATCAAAGGGCCAAACACAATATACTGTCCCAAATTTCAGAAAAATCGGATAATAAATGTGGCTTTTATGGGCCTAAGACCCTAAATCGGTGGATCGGTCTATATGGCAGCTATATCCAAATCTGGACCGATCTGAGCCAAATTGACGAAGGTATCGAAAAGCCTAACACAATTTACTGTCCCAAATTTCAGAAAAATCGGATAATAAATGTGGCTTTTATGGGCCGAAGACCCTAAATCGGAGGATAGGTCCAATAGCAGCCATATCCAAATCTTAACCGATCTGAGCCAAATTGACGAAGGTATCGAAAAGCCTAACACAATTTACTGTCCCAAATTTCAGAAAAATCGGATAATAAATGTGGCTTTTATGGGCCTAAGACCCTAAATCGGAGGATCGGTCTATATGGCAGCTATATCCAAATCTGGACCGATCTGAGCCGAATTGGTGAAGGATGTCGAAGGGCCTAACACAACTCACTGTCCCAAATTTCAGCAAAATCGGATAATAAATGTGGCTTTTATGGGCCTAAGACCCTAAATCGGAGGATGGGTTTATGGCAGCTATATCCAAATCTGGACCGATCTTAACCAAATTGACGAAGGATGTTGAGGGGCACAACACAACTCACTGTCCCGAATTTCAGCAAAATCGGATAATAAATGTAGATTTTATGGGACTAAGACCCTAAATCGGAGGATCGGTCTATATGGCAGCTATATTCAACTCTGAACCGATCTGAGCCAAATTGACGAAGGATGTCGAAGGGCCTAACGCAACTCACTGTCCCGAATTTCTGCAAAATCGGATAATAAATGTGGCTTTTATGGGCCGAAGACCCTAAATCGGAGGATAGGTCCAATAGCAGCCATATCCAAATCTTAACCGATCTGAGCCAAATTGATGAATGTTGTCGAAGGGTCTAACGCAACTCACTGTCCCAAATTTCAGCAAAATCGGATAATAAATATGGCTTTTATGGGCCTAAGACCCTAAATCGGCGGACCGGTCTATATGGGGGCTATATGAAGATATAGTCCGATATAGCCCATCTTCGAACCTAACCTGCTTATGGACAAAAAAAGAACCTGTGCAAAATTTCAGCTTAATATCTCTATTTTTAAAGACTGTTGCGTGATTTCAACAGGCAGACGGACAGATGGACGGACATGTCTAGATCGTCTTAGATTTTTACGCTGATTAAGAATATATATACTTTATAGGGTCGGAAATGGATATTTCGATGTGTTGCAAACGGAATGACAAAATGAATATACCCCCATCCTTCGGTGGTGGGTATAGAAAGAAACAAAATGAATTCATTTTCAAACTTTTGTAGTCTTTTTTGGGTTTTCATTCCTCTTTCTGATTGGGCAACTATTACCCACCTATACTCTACCTAATTTGGTCACAACTGACCAAATATTGCACTGATTATTAAACGTTGCACGTTCGCGACCTACCTATAGAATAAATAATTAGAAAAAAAAACAAGTAAAAGCGTGCTAAGTTCGGCCGGGCCGAATCTTATATACCCTCCACCATGGATCGCATTTGTCGAGTTCTTTTCCCGGCATCTCTTTTTAGACAAAAAAGGATATAAGAAAAAAATTGCTCTGCTATTAAAACGATATCAAGATATGGTCCGGTTCGGACCACAATTAAATTATATGTTGGAGACCTGTGTAAAAATTCAGCCAATTCGTATAAGAATTGCGCCCATTGGGGCTCACGAAGTAAAATAGAGAGAACGATTTATATGGGATCTGTATCGGGTTATAGACCGATTCAGACCATAATAAACACGTTTGTTGATGGTCATGAGAGGATCCGTCGTACAAATTTCAGGCATATGGGATAATAATTGCGACCTCTAGGGCTATATCAGGTTATGAACCGATTTGAACCTTATTTGACACAGTTGTTGAAAGTAAAAATAAAATACGTCATGCAAAATTTCAGCCAAATCGGATAGGAATTGCGCCCTCTAGAAGCTCAAGAAGTCAAATCCCCAGATCTGTTTATATGACAGCTATATCAGGTTATGAACCGATTTCAACCATACTTAGCACAGTTGTTGGATATCATAACGAAATACTTCATGCAAAAATTCATTCAAATCGGATAAGAATTGTGCCCTCTAGAGGCTCAAGAAGTCAAGACCCAAGATCGGTTTATATGGCAGCTATATCAGGTTATAGACCGATTTGAACCATATTTGGCACAGTTGTTGGGTATCATAACAAAACACGTCGTGCAAAATTCCATTCCAATCGGATAAGAATTGCGCCCTCTAGAGGCTCAAGAAGTCAAGACCCAAGATCGGTTTATATGGCAACTATATCCGGTTATAGACGGATTTGAACCATACTTGGCACAGTTGTTGGATATAATAACAAAACACGTGGTGCAAAATTTCATTCCAATCGGATAAGAATTGCGCCTTCTAGAGGCTCGAGAAGTCAAGACCCAAGATCGGTTGATATGGCAGCTATATCAGGTTATAGACCGAATTGAACTATACTTGGCACAGTTGTTGGATATCATAACAAAACACGTCGTGCAAAATTTCATTCTGATCGGATAAGAATTGCGCACGCTAGAGGCTCAAGAAGTCAAGACCCAAGGTCGGTTTATATGGCAGCTATATCAGGTTATGGACCGATTTGAACCATACTTAACACAGTTGTTGGATATCATAACGAAACACGTCGTGCAAAATTTCATCCCAATCGGATAAGAATTGCGCACTCTAGAGGCTCAAGAAGTCAAGACCCAAGATCGGTTTATATGGCAGCTATATCAAAACATGCACCGATATGGCCCATTTACAATACCAACCGACCTACACTAATAAGAAGTATTTGTGCAAAATTTCAAGCGGCTATCTTCACTCCTTCGGAAGTTAGCGTGCTTTCGACAGACAGACGGACGGACGGACGGACGGACGGACAGACGGACGGACATGGCTAGATCGACATAAAATGTCGCGACGATCAAGAATATATATACTTTATGGGGTCTCAGACGAATATTTCGAGTAGTTACAAACAGAATGACGAAATTAGTATACCCCCCATCTTATGGTGGAGGGTATAAAAAACAAAAAAAATAAACAAGTAAAAGCGTGCTAAGTTCGGCCGGGCCGAATCTTATATACCCTCCACCATGGAGCGCAGTTGTCGAGTTCTTTTCCCGACATCTCTTCTTAGGCAAAAAATGATATAAGAAAAGATTTGCTCTGCTATTAGAGCGATATCAAGATATGGTCCGGTTTGGACCACAATTAAATTATATGTTGGAGGCCTGTGTAAAATGTCAGCCAATTCGAGTAAGAATTGCGCCCTTTGGGGGCTCAAGAAGTAAAATAGAGAGATCGATTTATATGGGAGCTGTATGGGGCTATAAACAGATTTAGACCATAATCAACACGTATGTTGATGGTCAAGAGAGGATCCATCGTACAAAATTTCAGGCAAATCGGATAATAATTGCGACTTCAAGAGGCTCAAGAAGTCAAGATCCCAGATCGGTTTACATGGCAGCTATATCAGGTTATGAACCGATTTAAACCTTATTTGACACAGTGGTTGAAAGAAAAAAATAAAAAATAAAAAAGTCATGCAAAATTTCAGCCAAATCAGGTAGGAATTGCGTCCTCTAGAAGCTCAAGAAGTCAAGTCCCCAAATCTGTTTATATGACAGCTATATCAGTTTATGAGCCGATTTGAACCATTTTTTCACACTTGTTGGATATCATAAAAAAAACATGTCGTGCAAAATTTCATTCCAATCTGATAAGAATTGCGCACTTTAGAGGCTTAAGAAGTCAAGACCCAAGATCGGTTTATATGGCAGCTATATCAGGTTATGGACCGATTAGGACCATACTTGGCACAGTTGTTGAATATCATAACAAAACACGTCGTGCAAAATTTCATTGTAATCGGATAAGAATTGCGCACTCTAGAGGCTTAAGAAGTCAAGACCCAAGATCGGTTTATATGGCAGCTATATCAGGTTATGGACCGATTAGGACCATACTTGGCACAGTTGTTGGATATCATAACAAAACACGTCGTGCCAAAATTCATTCAAATCGGATAAGAATTGCGCACTCTAGAGGCTCAAGAAGTCAAGACCCAAGATCGGTTTATATGCCAGCTATATCAGATTATGGACCGATTTGAACCATATTTAGCACAGTTGTTGGATATCATAACAAAACACGTCGTACCAAAATTCATTCAAATCGGATAAGAATTGGGCACTCTAGAGGCTCAAGAAGTCAAGACCCAAGATCGGTTTATATGGCAGCTATATCAGATTATGAACCGATTTGAACCATACTTGGCACAGTTGTTGGACATCATAACAAAACACGTCGTGCCAAAATTCATTCACATCGGATAAGAATTGCGCACTCTAGAGGCTCAAGAAGTCAAGACCCAAGATCGGTTTATATGGCAGCTATATCAGATTATGAACCGATTTCAACCATACTTAGCACAGTTGTTGGATGTTATAACAAAACACGTCGTGCAAAATTTCGTGCCAATCGGATAAGAATTGCGCACTCTAGAGGTTCAAGAAGTCAAGACCCAAGATCGGTTTATATGGCAGCTATATCAAAACATGGACCGATATGGCCCATTTACAATACCAACCGACCTACACTAATAAGAAGTATTTGTGCAAAATTTCAAGCGGCTAGCTTTACTCCTTCGGAAGTTAGCGTGCTTTCGACAGACAGACGGACGGACGGACGGACGGACGGACGGACGGACGGACGGACAGACGGACGGACATGGCTAGATCGACATAAAATTTCACGACGATCAAGAATATATATACTTTATGGGGTCTCAGACGAATATTTCGAGTAGTTACAAACAGAATGACGAAATTAGTATACCCCCCATCTTATGGTGGAGGGTATAATAATCAAAAGTTAGATTACTTAAATAAAAATCTCAAAGAAAAAATCGCAAGTTAAGAATATAAAAATTCATGTATTAAATTATTGGATGAGAAAAAAAGTCTATAATTCAAATATACAAAAATAGAAATTCATCCAATAAAAAAAAAAAATTATTCATGATTTCTGCTTTGGGAATTGTATGTTTTCATCTAATTGGGACATTTGTGACCCACCTTGTGTACGGAATTACGAAAACCGAAATCGAATTCGCGGACTAGCTATCGGAAATTTTCGCAAACTACCTCATTTTGAAGAACGCGAAGCGAATTTTTGAGACCGCGAAGGAACATTTTGCGACCGCGAAGAAATATTTTGCGACCGCGAAGGGACATTTGTACGACCCCCAAAACCGACGTGTTAGCGACCCCCAAAACTGATAACTTCGACGTATTAATTAGCTATTATATGAAAAGCTACCCTACAATACAAAGTTTTACGATGGAAGAGAATGAAATTTCTTTTGGATTTTTCTTCTCTCCATCACCTTTGCAGTTGCTACCGAAAGAGCCTCGGTTATGCATTGGCCTTTTTTGCGCAAAAGGACCATGGTGAAATGGTCGAGAATTTCCAATCTGTGGCCACAACAAGGATGTCTTTCGTCAAAAAATTCAGGTGATATACAATTTATCGCCTTCAGACTTTCATCCATGATTTTTTTTTAATTCCCACCATTTCAAGATTCTCTTCGAGGATGCGAATAAAAGTCGAAACGTGTAAAAGAATAACTTTATAGAATTCATCGCTGGGATTTGAAAGACGCAAATCCTCAGTATAATTTCGCAAAGCAATAAATTTTTCTGACACTTCGCTTATTTTTTCGGCTTCTGTCAAATCTTTGTGGCAAGTGAAGTTGGGGTGTCCCTTCTTTATAAGCCATCGTTCATTGTAGCCGGCAAAATACCTCAATGCTCCTTCTTCGTTGACCGATAAATCTGCCAAGAAGTTACCAAATCTGTAGTTTTCATCTGCGGATATGGTTTCCACACTGGCGTTGCTAATTTCATCTGCAGATAAAGTATCTGCAGAGATTATAATGGACCCTTCATCTGCAGACAAAGTAGCATAAGAAACTTCATCTGCAGATATCAAATCCATTGTTTCGTCCAGCAAAAGAGCCTCATTCTTATCAAAATGAACAGATGTAGTCTCTACATTTTGAAGAGTTTTTAGCTCATCTGCTGGTTTATTAGCAACGCAGTTATCACCCAAGTCTACCTCACAATCTAACTCATTTAAAACTGGCACTTTGTAGTTTAGGTCTTCATCTCCATCTTCTTCACAATTTGACAATTTGCAATGCTTTTTGACAAATGTCATGGAGCTTAAATTCGACACCGTGTATGCAAATTCTCGACCCGAAGGGTGGGTATTGTTTCGGCCACGAGAACGTGCTCCTGCAATCAGGTTTTCCAAAGCATCTTGGTTAAACCGGCCTTGACAAATAAATTCCACATCAGGCATCGTATCGAAGATGTACTTGGCGATATCAGACAAGGCTTCGAAATAACTGATTAAGTTATTGATGCTGATGCTCCTACCCGCGATGATCAAAGTCTTTAAACATCCAGTGAATTTTGCAACTTTGGCCAAAATGTAGTTTCCTCTAGTGATCGGCCGTTTATTTGGGTTCTTATGCCCAAAACTTCGGCCGTTGCTTAAGTCGAAGCCTTCATTAACAGTAGCTAAAAACTTAGCTGTTGCTACGGCGTTGTTATTAACGCGAGTAATTGGTTGGGTGACATCAATTCGCTACATATACTGGAATAAAAACATTATATTTAAAACTAGGCCAACTTAAGTTCCAGGTACTACCATTGTATTGCACAATGTGGACAATTTTACCGTCGAGGGAAATATCGGGTGCGACCACCAATCCATTGATTGGAAAATGAAATTTGATTTGAATGAGTCAATAACAGCACAAGAGCCCAACTACATAAAAGAGGGTGAGAAATACTAAATTGTGCTACATAAGCACAGCCCTGAATAATGTGAAAAAAACAAATTATTAAATGAATAAAAATTTGCGATAAAGCAAAAAAAATAATTATAACATTTATGTTGGATTGTGGAAAAGAGCAATTGCCAAAGCATCTCAACCAGTGTGGACGGTTGAGATGTTTTTCAAAAGGACATAAGAAAAACAAGTCAATTTACATAAAGCCGTTACGACCAAAAAGGCTTCATTACAGCATGTTAAGCGAACAAAACAACAATATTAACAAGTAAAAGCGTGCTAAGTTCGGCCGGGCCGAATCTTATATACCCTCCACCATGGATCGCATATGTCGAGTTCTTTTCCCGGCATCTCTTCTTAGGCAAAAAAAAAGGATATAAAAAAAGATTTGCTCTGCTATTAGAGCGATATCAAGATATGGTCCGGTTTGGACTACAATTAAATTATATGTTGGAGACCTGTGTAAAATGTCAGCCAATTCGAATAAGAATTGCGCCCTTTGTGGGCTCAAGAAGTAAAATAGAGAGATCGATTTATATGGGAGCTATATCAGGCTATAAACCGATTCAGACCATAATAAACACGTATGTTAATGGTCATGAGAGAATCCGTCGTACAAAATTTCAGGCAAATCGGATAATAATTGCGACCTCTACAGGCTCAAGAAGTCAAGATCCCAGATCGGTTTATATGACAGCTATATCAGGTTATGAACCGATTTGAACCTTATTTGGCACAGTTGTTGGATATCATAACAAAATACTACATGCCAAAATTCATTCAAATTGGATAAGAATTGCGCCCTCTAGAGGCTCAAGAATTCAAGACCCAAGATCGGTTTATATGACAGCTATATCAGGTTATGGACCGATTACAACCATACTTGGCACAGTTGTTGGATATCGTAACAAAACACGTCGTGCAAAATTTCATTCCAATCGGATAAGAATTGCGCACTCTAGAGGCTCAAGAAGTCAAGACCCAAGATCGGTTTATATGGCAGCTGTATCAGGTTATGGACCGATTTGAACCATACTTGGCACAGTTGTTGGATGTCATAACAAAACACGTCGTGCAAAATTTCATTCCAATCGGATAAGAATTGCGCACTCTAGAGGCTCAAGAAGTCAAGACCCAATATCGGTTTATATGGCAGCTATATCAGGTTAAAGACCGATTTGAACCATACTTGGCACAGTTGTTGGATGTCATAACAAAACACGTCGTGCAAAATTTCATCCCAATCGGATAAGAATTGCGCACAATTTACATAAAGCCGTTACGACCAAAAAGGCTTCATTACAGCATGTTAAGCGAACAAAACAACAATATTAACAAGTAAAAGCGTGCTAAGTTCGGCCGGGCCGAATCTTATATACCCTCCACCATGGATCGCATATGTCGAGTTCTTTTCCCGGCATCTCTTCTTAGGCAAAAAAAAAGGATATAAAAAAAGATTTGCTCTGCTATTAGAGCGATATCAAGATATGGTCCGGTTTGGACTACAATTAAATTATATGTTGGAGACCTGTGTAAAATGTCAGCCAATTCGAATAAGAATTGCGCCCTTTGTGGGCTCAAGAAGTAAAATAGAGAGATCGATTTATATGGGAGCTATATCAGGCTATAAACCGATTCAGACCATAATAAACACGTATGTTAATGGTCATGAGAGAATCCGTCGTACAAAATTTCAGGCAAATCGGATAATAATTGCGACCTCTACAGGCTCAAGAAGTCAAGATCCCAGATCGGTTTATATGACAGCTATATCAGGTTATGAACCGATTTGAACCTTATTTGGCACAGTTGTTGGATATCATAACAAAATACTACATGCCAAAATTCATTCAAATTGGATAAGAATTGCGCCCTCTAGAGGCTCAAGAATTCAAGACCCAAGATCGGTTTATATGACAGCTATATCAGGTTATGGACCGATTACAACCATACTTGGCACAGTTGTTGGATATCGTAACAAAACACGTCGTGCAAAATTTCATTCCAATCGGATAAGAATTGCGCACTCTAGAGGCTCAAGAAGTCAAGACCCAAGATCGGTTTATATGGCAGCTGTATCAGGTTATGGACCGATTTGAACCATACTTGGCACAGTTGTTGGATGTCATAACAAAACACGTCGTGCAAAATTTCATTCCAATCGGATAAGAATTGCGCACTCTAGAGGCTCAAGAAGTCAAGACCCAATATCGGTTTATATGGCAGCTATATCAGGTTAAAGACCGATTTGAACCATACTTGGCACAGTTGTTGGATGTCATAACAAAACACGTCGTGCAAAATTTCATCCCAATCGGATAAGAATTGCGCACTCTAGAGGCTCAAGAAGTCAAGACCCAAGATCGGTTTATATGGCAGCTATATCAGGTTATGGACCGATTTGAACCATACTTGGCATAATTGTTGGATATCATAACAAAACACGTCGTGCAAAATTTCATCCCAATCGGATAAGAATTGCGCACTCTAGAGGCTCAAGAAGTCAAGACCCAAGATCGGTTTATATGGCAGCTATATCAAAACATGGACCGATATGGCCCATTTACAATACCAACCGACCTACACTAATAAGAAGTATTTGTGCAAAATTTCAAGCGGCTAGCTTTACTCCTTCGGAAGTTAGCGTGCTTTCGACAGACAGACGGACGGACGGACGGACGGACGGACGGACGGACGGACAGACGGACGGACATGGCTAGATCGACATAAAATGTCACGACGATCAAGAATATATATACTTTATGGGGTCTCAGACGAATATTTCGAGTAGTTACAAACAGAATGACGAAATTAGTATACCCCCCATCTTATGGTGGAGGGTATAAAAACAACAAGTAAAAGCGTGCTAAGTTCGGCCGGGCCGAATCTTATATACCCTCCACCATGGATCGCATTTGTCGAGTTCTTTTCCCGGCATCTCTTTTTAGACAAAAAAGGATATAAGAAAAAAATTGCTCTGCTATTAAAACGATATCAAGATATGGTCCGGTTCGGACCACAATTAAATTATATGTTGGAGACCTGTGTAAAAATTCAGCCAATTCGTATAAGAATTGCGCCCATTGGGGCTCACGAAGTAAAATAGAGAGAACGATTTATATGGGATCTGTATCGGGTTATAGACCGATTCAGACCATAATAAACACGTTTGTTGATGGTCATGAGAGGATCCGTCGTACAAATTTCAGGCATATGGGATAATAATTGCGACCTCTAGGGCTATATCAGGTTATGAACCGATTTGAACCTTATTTGACACAGTTGTTGAAAGTAAAAATAAAATACGTCATGCAAAATTTCAGCCAAATCGGATAGGAATTGCGCCCTCTAGAAGCTCAAGAAGTCAAATCCCCAGATCTGTTTATATGACAGCTATATCAGGTTATGAACCGATTTCAACCATACTTAGCACAGTTGTTGGATATCATAACGAAATACTTCATGCAAAAATTCATTCAAATCGGATAAGAATTGTGCCCTCTAGAGGCTCAAGAAGTCAAGACCCAAGATCGGTTTATATGGCAGCTATATCAGGTTATAGACCGATTTGAACCATATTTGGCACAGTTGTTGGGTATCATAACAAAACACGTCGTGCAAAATTCCATTCCAATCGGATAAGAATTGCGCCCTCTAGAGGCTCAAGAAGTCAAGACCCAAGATCGGTTTATATGGCAACTATATCTGGTTATAGACGGATTTGAACCATACTTGGCACAGTTGTTGGATATAATAACAAAACACGTGGTGCAAAATTTCATTCCAATCGGATAAGAATTGCGCCTTCTAGAGGCTCGAGAAGTCAAGACCCAAGATCGGTTGATATGGCAGCTATATCAGGTTATAGACCGAATTGAACTATACTTGGCACAGTTGTTGGATATCATAACAAAACACGTCGTGCAAAATTTCATTCTGATCGGATAAGAATTGCGCACGCTAGAGGCTCAAGAAGTCAAGACCCAAGGTCGGTTTATATGGCAGCTATATCAGGTTATGGACCGATTTGAACCATACTTAACACAGTTGTTGGATATCATAACGAAACACGTCGTGCAAAATTTCATCCCAATCGGATAAGAATTGCGCACTCTAGAGGCTCAAGAAGTCAAGACCCAAGATCGGTTTATATGGCAGCTATATCAAAACATGGACCGATATGGCCCATTTACAATACCAACCGACCTACACTAATAAGAAGTATTTGTGCAAAATTTCAAGCGGCTATCTTCACTCCTTCGGAAGTTAGCGTGCTTTCGACAGACAGACGGACGGACGGACAGACGGACGGACAGACGGACGGACATGGCTAGATCGACATAAAATGTCGCGACGATCAAGAATATATATACTTTATGGGGTCTCAGACGAATATTTCGAGTAGTTACAAACAGAATGACGAAATTAGTATACCCCCCATCTTATGGTGGAGGGTATAATAAGGAAATTAGTAAGGAAAATTAACAATAACCACTTTCATATGGACCCGAATATATCAGCGTCAACTTTTAGAGACTACCTCATGAAGCTACCCAATACGGATTAGATAACTTCGAATATCCTGAACGCTGCTGCATTTACCACAGTCCATAGTCCAATGTAAGATTCATGGTAAATTTTGTTAAGATTGGACCATCTAATTCAAAGCGATGCAAACAAATGCAAAAAGTTTTAATACCCTGTACCACAGTGGTGGTTTAGGGAAACATTGCAATGTAAGGGCTTTGACATGTAATGGAGCTATGTTTGATTTGTGTGGATGAGGAGCAGTTATAGGCTGTTGAGCACCTATTGTGGCACTCTACGCCTTTTCACCTCAAGAAATTGGATTCCCCGGCAAACCAAAGTAGTTCTGCCTCATTACATGAAAAAAAAGAAACACATACAAGGGACAGAACGAGGGTACTTACCTAAATACAGGGTAGGCCTGGATCCCTTGCGGAGCCGACGCTTTAGAAAACATTCCGGCTCAAAATGTCTACCACATAGCCGTGTACCACTATTAACTTCAATTTTTTTAATACGCAGGTTAGCGCACCACTGGTCCATATCGTCTTTTGGAAACGTGACGAAGTGGATATCCACTTCGCCAAGTTTCCTCTCCCGCCGGCACAGTACGCACTTCATTATTTTTAATTGATTCTCAACCGCACTGAGAATTTTCCTTACTTTTTTATAAATTCTCGACCGCACTGAGAATTTTCCTTTATATAATAATGGAAATTTTGCGTGATTTCCATTGACAGCGCGCCAAATGGATAGCTCTCTCCTAGAAAGAGATTTATACAAGAGAGAAATTACTTTCCCCAAATTTCCAACTGTTATAGGGTTTCATTCCACGATGGAATCCTGTAACACTCCAGAAAATTGGAGTTTATGAAAATTTGGAGTTTATATACGATGCTCCATCCAGTTAAGGACACAATTTCATCCATTACCGAATATTTAAATAAATTACAGTAAACGGATGAAATTGAGTTTTTACCTGGATGTTCTGTTTCACTTCACACTAAAACACTTCACTAAACTTTTTATTGAACATTTTTAAATTATGTTAATTGTTTTTATACCCTCCACCATAAGATGGGGGGTATACTAATTTCGTCATTCTGATTGTAACTACTCGAAATATTCGTCTTAGACCCCATAAAGTATATATATTCTTGATCGTCGTGAAATTTTATGTCGATTTAGCCATGTCCGTCCGTCTGTCCGTCCGTCCGTCCGTCCGTCCGTCCGTCCGTCCGTCCGTCTGTCTGTCGAAAGCACGCTAACTTCCGAAGGAGTAAAGCTAGCCGCTTGAAATTTTGCTCAAATACTTCTTATTAGTGTAGGTCGGTTGGTATTGTAAATGGGCCATATCGGTCCATGTTTTGATATAGCTGCCATATAAACCGATCTTGGGTCTTGACTTCTTGAGCCTCTAGAGTGCGCAATTCTTATCCGATTGGGATGAAATTTTGCACTACGTGTTTTGTTATGATATCCAACAATTGTGCCAAGTATGGTTCAAATCGGTTCATAACCTGATATAGCTGCCATATAAACCGATCTTGGGTCTTGACTTCTTGAGCCTCTAGAGGGCGCAATTCTTATCCGATTTGAATGAATTTTGTCACGACGTGTTTTGTTATGATATCCTATAACTGTGCGAAGTATGGTTCAAATCGGTCCATAACCAGATATAGCTGCCATATAAACCGATCTTGGGTCTTGACTTCTTGAGCGTCTAGAGGGCGCAATTCTTATCCGATTTGAATGAATTTTTGCACGAAGTATTTTGTTATGATATCCAACAACTGTGCCAAATATGGTTCAAGTCGGTTTATAACCTGATATAGCTGTCATATAAACCGATCTTGGGTCTTGACTTCTTGAGCCTCTAGAGGGCGCAATTCTTATCCGATTTGAATGAATTTTGGCACGACGTGTTTTGCTATGATATCCAACAACTGTGCCAAATAAGGTTCAAATCGGTCCATAACCTGATATAGCTGCCATATCAACCGATCTTGGGTCTTGACTTCTTGAGCCTCTAGAGTGCGCAATTTTTATCCGATTGGAATGAAATTTTGCACGACATGTTTTTTTATGATATCCAACTAGTGTGCCAAGTATGGTTGAAATCGGTTCGTAAACTGATATAGCTGTCATATGAACAGATCTGGGGACTTGACTTCTTGAGCTTTTAGAGGGCGCAATTCCTATCTGATTTGGCTGAAATTTTGCATTAAGTTTTTTATTTTTTCTTTCAACAACTGTGTCAAATAAGGTTTAAATCGGTGCATAACCGGATATAGCTGCCATATAAACCGATCTGGGATCTTGACTTCTTGAGCCTCTAGAAGTCGCAATTATTATCCGTTTTGCCTGAAATTTTGTACGATGGATCCTCTCTTGACCATCAACATACGTGTTTATTATGGTATGTATCTGTTTATAGCCCGATACAGCTCCCATATAAATCGATCTCTCTATTTTACTTCTTGAGCCCCCAAAGGGCGCAATTCTTACTCGAATTGGCTGACATTCTACACAGGTCTCCAACATATAATTTAATTGTAGTCTAAACCGGATCATATCTTTATATCGCTCTAATAGCAGAGCAAATCTTTTCTTATATCCTGTTTTGCCTAAGAAGAGATGTGGGGAAAAGAACTCGACAAATGCGCTCCATGGTGGAGGGTATATAAGATTCGGCCCGGCCGAACTTAGCACGCTTTTACTTGTTATTTTTGAACTTTTTTACCAAATACGACATCAACACACAAACACACGCGACAACCGAAACCTTTTTTTAATTTTTGGCACATAAAGTGATTAAATTTAAAGGAAATTAGATTGTTAATCTAAGTGCCTTTAAATTAAACCACTTTAAAAAACTATTTTCTTATTTTTTTTAACATTTTAACTCGCGACGACCGAAGTTTGTCACCCGTAATAAACCGACACTTTTCACTATTAAAATGAGTAAATCCAAAGGGACTTAGACTACAAATCTAATTCCCTTTAAATTTAATCATTTTTTTTTTCACATTAAACAAAAAATAAAATTAAAAGTTAACAAATAGCACAAGCAACACGAAAAAAATACTTTGCGTTTTGAAAACCCGAAAGGAACTAAAATTAATTCACGATGAATTAATAACACGAAGTGAAATACAAAAATGTTCCAAAGGATGGCAAATCAAAACAAAAAAATGTTGCAACCCTCGAAGTTATTCCAATTGGAATACATTGAAAAGGTCTTTAACGCGAGTTATTTTACGATACGGGGAAGACAAAGCAGAAACCCTCTCTTGTATTAGATCTTATACTCTTTGGTTCGGTTAGCGCCTGTGTCACTGATTATGCTGCTTTTGTTTTCTGGCGCATGTGCCCTTACTTATTGAAAGCTGCATTCACTCCGACATTGTTCTTTTTGTTTCAACATCAATTCGTTTGCCTACATGTATGGCCATTATTTTAAGCAAAAGTTTGATGAAAACAAATGAAGAAAAGCAGTATGGAAACGAATTTTGCAAATTAGGTCAGTGATGTACGAAACGAGAGCAAAACAAACGCTGAAAGTAGGTCAATGAACTGACGAGAAAACGAAATTGAAAGTAGGTCAGTGAAATGGAAAAAAGAATTAGAAAAACACTGGCACAGTGGTTTGCAGAGCTTATAAGTCGTATAAGTTATAAATAAATTAACTTGGTTCTTTCTCGCAAAAAGATATATTTTTGGCTCATAACGACAACCTTTATGTTATCCCCGCTTGAGATTGTGTATTTTAAGAAATACAACAGCAAGATAATTTATCATTTAAAATAAAATAAGTAAATCTTGTGATTTGGAGAAGATGTGGTGACAGAAATTGGTCTCTCGTTGATTGAAAGAAGACATACGTGGTTGTATTAAGGCACATTGGCGTATTAAGGCAAATTGCAGCTGGCTCATTGGCTTAATGACCGTTCGTTGTATCGGACAATCATACGATATTTGATGACACATTGGGTGCATTAGTATTTATCATTGACAATCGAAAAGTAGATTGTATCGCAGCAGCGGTAAGGAAATTTGATAAAACAAAAATAATATTGGGAAACTGTCTGCCATATTTGGTACGAATATATTTGGAGTTTAAACTTCATTGTTAAGGTAATAAAGAAGACAGAAGTGCTTCCTCGAAATAGAATGGTGATGTTGCAGTCACTGCGTACAAAATTATATTTAGTTATCGCTTAGTAGAAAGAAATAGAACATTTTAAAACCGAGTTAACTTTTTCTCGAAAAGTGTTGTGATTTGTCTGCCGAGTGCCAGTTTAATATTGGATGTAACTTTCTCTTGGACCTCGACCGTGTTTGTCTGTCCTCGCCTCTGGTAATAAAGATAATTTGATTTGGTTTGAAGTGAATTCCTCCTTGTAGAAATGTCCATTTTAGAAGATTTTCTTACTCAATGTGAGGAGGTACTTGGGTTTGGGCAACAACTCAGCGACACTGATGCCACTGACACTGATGCCATAATGAGTCAGCGATCGAAGCTGCAA
>NW_026739399.1:0-48641 GCF_963082655.1 Stomoxys calcitrans
CAAAGCCAACACGGAAATACCATACAAAGCAAATACGATGTAGGTAATAAAATTATTGGGTTGCCCAAAAAGTAATTGCGGATTTTTCATAAAGTCGGCGTTGACAATTTTTTTCACAGCTTATGACTCTGTAATTGCATTCTTTCTTCTGTCAGTTATCAGCTGTTACTTTTAGCTTGCTTTAGAAAAAAAGTGTAGAAAAAGTATATTTGATTAAAGTTCATTCTAAGTTTTATTAAAAATGCATTTACTTTCTTTAAAAAATCCGCAATTACTTTTTGGGCAACCCAATATATATTACCCTACCCCATCGTATCTAAGTTTTACGTTTAAGCTCATGCGAGAGCATATTAATAGGACGATATACATGGAGGCCATGTCTAATCTGTCAAGACTTTGATTTTGCACATCTATAAGTAATTGAATAGAATTTCTTCCAAAATATTCTTACGATCGGACCTAATTTCTAACTACTGATATAAAAAATATATATAGAAACTATATCCAAAAATGAAAAAATGTTTGATATCATGCTGAACTCGTATTAAGGTGACCAAAATGGTCACCTCATGCTAAATTTTGTAAATATCCGCGCAAAATTGTGGCTCCAGCCGCCATAAAATGAATATCGGATGAAAAAAATTGACCAGTATGGAAGGTATATATATAAATTTGGACCAATTTTGATGAAATTTGGCCATGTCTCCCCATCTGTAGAATAAATACCGCACAGTTAAAATCCAGCTCGAAGTAGCAGCGTGCCGACTGAAAAACAACAGTGTGCCGACTAAAAGAACGGTGTCGACACGCTGATAAGGCGTGTGCATCAGCTCGATCTAGCTAGAACAAGTAAAAGCGTGTTAGGTTCGGCCGAGCCGAATCTTGGAACCCATTACCATGGACTCTGCTAAAAATGTATACAAAATAAATTTAGTTAGTCTATTCTACATACCAAACTTTTGTTAAACCAGCAAAAATTAAAGCTTCTCGGAACCGAACAAAGATGATAGAGATATTGAGCTGAAATTTTGCACAGGTTCTTTCTTTGTCCATAAGCAGGTTAAGTTCGAAGATGGGCTATATCGGACTATATCTTGATATAGCCCCCATATAGACCGATCCGCCGATTTAGGGTCTTAGGCCAATAAAGGCCATATTTATTATCCGATTTTACTGAAATTTGGGACAGTGAGTTGTGTTAGGCCCTTCGACATCCTTCGCTAATTTAGCCCAGATCGGCCCAGTTTTGGATATAGCTGCCATATAGACCGATCCTCCGATTTAGGGTCTTAGACCCATAAAAGCCACATTTATTATCCGATTTTGCAGAAATTTGGGACAGTGAGTTTTCTTAGGCCTTTGGACATCCTTTGTCAATTTGGCTCAGATCGGTTCAGATTTGGATATAGCTGCCATATAGACCGATCTCTCGATGTTAGGTTTTGAGCCCATAAAAGGCGCATTTATTGTCCGATGTCGCTGAAATTTGGGACAGTGAGTTGTGATAAAACTTTCGATATTATTTTTCAATTTGGCTCAGATCGGTTCAGATTTGAATATAGCTGCAATATAGACCGATCCCTTGATTTAAGGTGTTGGGGCCATAAAAGGCGCATTTCTTGTCCGATTTCGACGAAATTTGGGACAGTGAGTTGTGTTAGGCTCTTCGACATGTATCTGCAACTTGGTCGAAATCGGTCCAGATTTGGATATAGCTGCCATATAGACCGATATCTCGATGAAAAGCCTTGGCCCAATAAAAGGCGCTTTTATAATCCCATTTCACTGAAATTTGACACAGTAACTTATGTAAGGCTTTTCGACGTCCGTGTCGTTTATGGTTCAGAGCGGTCATTTTTAGATATAGCTACTAAAAACAGCAAAATTTTGTTTTACACAGTTGAACAATGACTTGTACTTATTAGTATTTGGTCCAAATCGGAACATATTTCTATAAAGCTGCTAGGGGTCATAAGGTTTGCATTTTTCCCCGGATTTGACGAAAGGTGGTTTATATATATCCCCGAGGTGGTGGGTATCCAAAGTTCGGCCCGGCCGAACTTAACGCCTTTTTACTTGTTTCTTATGGTCTCGCCAGGATTCGAACCCAGGCGTTCAGCGTCATAGGCGGACACGCTAACCTCTGCGCTACGGTGGCCTCCGATCCCCAATGACCTACATCAATATTAAGTATCTATAGACAGTGTTTGCTATTTTTATTAAACTTGTTTCTATGAGTGTATATGTAAATCTAGACCGATCTGGGCTTAACACAACTAACTTTCCCAAATTTCAACAAAATCGGACAATAAATGCGCCATTTGTGGGCCAAAAACCCTAAATTAAGAGATCGGTCTATATGGCAGCTATATCAAAATCTGGACCAATCTGAGACAAATTAAACAACGATATCGGGGGGCCTAATATAACTCATCGTCCCAAATTTCAACAAAATCGGACTGAAAATGCGACTTTTATAAGCTCTAGACCTTAAAACGAGAGATTGGTCTATATGGCAGCTTTTTTTAAATCTGGGCCGTATTGAAGAAAGATGTTGGGAGGCCAAACACAACTGACTGTCCGAAATATTATCGAAATCGAGTAATAAATTTGGCTTTAAGGGCCCAAGACCTTAAATCAGCTGATCGGTCTATATGGGGGCTATATGAAGATATAGTCCTATATAGCCCATCTTCGAGCTTAACCTTCCTATGGACAAATAAAGAATCTGTGCAAATTTCAGCTCAATATCACTATTTTTATAAATTGTAGCGTTATCTCAACAGATAGACGGACGGTTGTGGGTGTAAAAGTAATGTTGTTTAAGCAATTTTTTTCAATAAAGACTAATCAACGAAAACACTTCTTTGACCAAAAAATACAAAAACAAGTAAAAAGGCGTTAAGTTCGGCCGGACCGAACTTTGGATACCCACCACCTCGGGTACATATGTAAACCACCTTTCATCAAAATTCGGTGAAAATTTCATACCTTATACTTATATACCTCATACCGATCTGAACTATACACGACACGGATGTCGAAAAGCCGAACATAAGTCACTGTGTCAAATTTCAGTGAAATCGGATTATAAATGCGCATTTTATGGGGCCAAGACTTTGACTTAGAATCGGTCTACATGGCAGCTATATCCAAATCTGGACCGATTTGGGCCAAGTTGCATAAACATGTCGAAGAGCCTAACACTAAGCACTGTCCCAAATTTCAAAATTTCGGCGAAATCGGACAATAAATGCCTCTTTTATGGGCCCTAAACCTTAAATCCAGAGATTGGTCTATATGGCAGCTATCTGGACCGATCTGGGCAAAATTAAAGAAGGACGTCGAAGAGCCTAACCAAACTCACTGTCTCAAATTTCAGCGACATCGGACAATAAATGCGTCTTTTATGGCCCCAAAACCTAAAACCTAGATATCGGTCTATATGGCAGCTATATTCAAATCTGAACCGATCTGTGCGATATCGCAGAAGTATGTCAAGGGGCTTAACTTAACTCACTGTTCCAAATTTCGGGGACATCGGGCAATAAATGAGCATTTTATGGGCCCAAAACCATAAATCAAGAAATCGGTCTATATGGCAGCTATATCCAAATTTTAACTGATCTCGACCAAATTGAAGAAATATTTCAAAGGGCCTAACACAACTCACTGTTCCAAATTTCAGCAAAATCGGATAATGAATGTGGCTATTATGGGCCTTACACCATAAATCGGAGAATCGATCTATATGGCAGCTATATCGAAATCTGAACCGATTTGAGCCAAATTAACGAAGGATGTCGATGGGTCTTACACAATTCACAGTCCCGAATTTCATCAAAATCGGATAATAAATGTGGCTTTTCTGGGCCTGAGACCCTAAACCGGAGGATCGGTCTATATGGCAGCTATATTCAAATCTGAACCGATCTGGGCCAATTTAACGAAGGATGTCGATGGGCCTTACACAATTCACTGCCCCGAATTTCATCAAAATCGGATAGTGGGCCTAAGACCCTAAACCGGAGGATCGGTCTATATGGCAGCTATATCCAAATCTGAATCGATCTGGACCAAATTAAAGAAACATGTCAAAGGGCCTAAGACAACTCACTGTCCCAAATTTCAGCGAAATCGGACCATAAATGTGGCTTTTATGGGCCTTAGACCCTAAATCGTAGGATCGGTCTATATGGCAGCTATATCCAAATCTGGACCGATCTGAGCCAAATTGACAAAGAATGTTGAAGGGCCTAACACAACTCACTGCCCCAAATTTCAACAAAATCGGATAATAAATGTAGCTTTTATGGGCCTAAGACCCTAAATCGGCGGATCGGTCTATATGGGGGCTATATCAAGATATAGTCCGATATAGCCCATCTTCGAACTTAACTTGCTTATGGACAAAAAAAGAATCTGTGCAAAATTTCAGCTCAATATCTCTATTTTTAAAGACTGTAGCGTGATTTCAACAGACAGACGGACAGACGGACGGACATGGCTAGATCGTCTTCGATTTTTACGCTGATCAAGAATATATATACTTTATAGGGTCGGAAATGGATATTTCGATGTGTTGCAAACGGAATGACAAAATGAATATACCCCCATCCTTCGGTGGTGGGTATAACAAGTAAAAAGGCGTTAAGTTCGGCCGGGCCGAACTTTGGATACCCACCCCCTCGGATATATATGTAAGCCACCTTTCGTCAAAATCCGGTGCAAAACTATTACCTTATGCCCCATAGCAGCTATATCTATATATGTTCCAATTTGGACGAAATACTAATAAGTAAAAGTCATTGTCCAATTGTATATAACAAAATATTGGTCTTTTTAGTAGCTATATCTAAAAATAAACCTATCTTAACTATATACGACACGGATGTCGAAAAGCATAACATAAGTCAGTGTGTCAAATTTCAGTGCATTCGGATTAAAAAAGCACCTTTTATGGGGCCAAGACTTTAAATCGAGAGATCGGTCTATATGGCAGCTATATGCAAATCTTGATCGATCTAGACCAAAGTGCAGAAATATATGGAGGGGCTTAACTTAACTCTTTGTCCCAAATTTCGGCAACATCGGACAATAAATGCGCTTTTTATGGCCCCAAAACCTAAAACCGAAAGATCGGTCTATATGGCAGCTATATCCAAATCTGGACCGGACTGAGCCAAATTGACGGAGGATGTTGAAGGGCCTAACACAACTCACTGTCCCAAATTTCCGCGAAATTGGATAATGAATGTGGCTTTTATGGACCTAAGACCCTAAATTGGTGGATCGGCCTAAATGGAAGCTATATCCAAATCTGAACCGATCTGAGCCATATTAACGGAGGATGTCGAGGGGCCTAGGACAACGCACTGTCCCAAATTTCAGAAAAATCGGATAATAAATGTAGTGAGTTGTCTCAGACCCTTCGACATCCTCCGTCAATATGGCTCAGATCGGTTCAGTTTTGGATATAGCTGCCATATATACCGATCCTCCGATTTAGGGTCTTAGGCCCATAAAAGCCACATTTATTATCCGATTTTGCGGAAATTTGGGACAGTGAGTTGTGTTATGCCCTTCAACATCCTCCGTCAATTTGGCTCAGATCGGTCCAGATTTGGATATAGCTGCCATATAGACCGATCTCTCGGTTTTAGGTTTCGGGGCCATAAAAGGCGCATTTATTGTCCGATGTTGCCGAAATTTGGGACAAAGAGTTAAGTTAAGCCCCTCCATATATTTCTGCAATTTGGTCTAGATCGATTAAGATTTGCATATAGCTGCCATATAGACCGATCTCTCGATTTAAAGTCTTAGCCCCATAAAAGGCGCTTTTTTAATCCGATTGCACTGAAATTTGACACATTGACTTATGTAGTTCAGATCGGTTTATTTTTAGATATAGCTACTAAAAAGGCCAATATTTTGTTATATACAATTGAACAATGATTTTTACTTATGAGTATTTGGTCCAAATCGGAACACCGGATTTTGACGAAAGATGGTTTACATATATACCCAAGGTGGTGGGTATCCAAAGTTCGGCCCGGCTGAACTTAATGCCTTTTTACTTGTTCACTTTTATTTTGCTTCCATACCGTATAATTAAATTTTTTTATAAAATTTTGTAACAGTTCTTTTCGGTTTTCTCCCATTGTGTTACATTGGGAGACCATCTTTACAAATAAATATAGACCTTTGAGCGTCAAAATCGAAAATTCTTTTGTGTTGCAAACGTAATGACAAAATTTGTATATCTCCCACCCTATGGTGGTGACTATAGGCGGCACTTAACTATGTATTCGCAATTACCAATACGTCCAAAGTTGAAAATTCTACAGAGTAAACACGCAAATCGCAAAGTGCTTTAAAAGTCTCACTCACATGTGGCAGGTGTTGAATGTGCCAATTTAATATGGCCCGTGCTAGGATATGTGTCAGCAATACCACATATCTGCTGTCATTTAGCAGTACATTCTCGACGTGCTATCGCAGAACAATGAAGATAATTGCAGAACGATTTGTGCCTTATTACATTATTTTTTCAAAGGAGCCAAACGTGTTTATGACGCTTTCCTCACTTAAGTGGCGAATGGGCGAATAGTTTCAAATTAATTTTTTTAAAATAAAACATACCAACTTGTATTAAATTTGAACTAAAAATTTTGATTTAATAATTCAATAATATAAAAAAATAATTTAAGAGCTTAAAAATGAGTCAAAAGTCAAGTCAAAAAGTTGTTGCAATGTCATCGTACACAAGCCCTTGTCCACCTTTGGCATATAGGGTTTTTTATGTCAAAAATATTTCAATACTGGAATACCTCAAGCCATAGAAGTGTTCTCGAAGAGCAATCCAAAAAAAGCAACAGAACTTTTACTTTGAAATAACTTTTGCATATCCTAACTCACCATATTCCAATAAGAATCTTCAGTTTACTTTATTCCATAAATAATATTTGGGACAACTCCTACATCATTACCAAGTGTGGACAAAGTTCCCATGGGAGGGTAAACAAAGAACGAGAAATCTTGGTCCTTTTTAGCTTCCTTGCTTGACGTACTCCCACATGCTGACAAGGTAATAACTTTGTAATGTTGCTTACCTTGCATTTATCTTGTGCGATTCCTTCTTTTAAATCACACTCGCATGCACACCCAACCCGGAACATTTAGGCATTGTTTAGTTAGTTGGCATTTTCATATATTTATATGCCATTTAAAGCTAAAAGTGCAAAAGTTAAAAGCAATTTGTTGTTTTGCATAACGAGAATTATGCGACATCAACATCTGACCTAATGTACGAACTCATTATTATATGTGAAAAGTCATGCGAGGGCGGTACCCGAAAGTAGCTGACCTGACATAAAAATGGCGAAATAGGTTTGGTTAGGTTGAAAAGAGCGTGCAGATATTAATCCGTCCCATGCCACTATGGGCATACACCTAAGCCAGTAATCGGCTTGTTGTGCGCTCTAAAAAACTACAAAGTAACCTCCAAAAGAAAACTTTAAGTTAGGAATTCCGTGCTACTTACAAAATCCTTAATAGTTTTCAATACCACTCCCCTAAGTTGGATCATATCCGGTATTGTGTCTCCACCTAAGTGCCGGTATCTGTTGGGCGCGAATGCCGGGCAATGACAAAGGAAATGCTCCAACGTCTCATCATCTTCCCCGCATGCCCTACATATGCTATCACTTGCCGCACCGATTTTACATAAGTAAGCTTATAGACCTATGTGTCCCGTTATGATACCAATAGCTATACTGACTTGCTTCTTGCTTCCTTTCAGTAATAGTCTCGTCTACTCACGATCTGGATCCTCCCATAGGATTTTCGCCGTCCTACCAACCGTTTCGCTGTTCCACAATGTTGCATGCGCATTCGTCGCCCACTCCCTTAACTCGGACTGCGTCGGCCCGAAAGGCTTCGGGTTAACCAAGTTTATTGACGGAAATCCTCTGGCCTCAACCGCCAAATCGTCTGCCCTTTCATTTCCCCTTACTCCGTTATGGCCCGGCACTCAAACAATGCGGATTTTCCCATCCTCAGAGAAGGCGTTAATCTCCTTATTATACTGCAAGACTGTTCGTGACCTTACCGTCCTGGCAATTTTACTATCCATAAAGATGTTCACACTCGACGTCCTCGCATTAGCACCACACCACTTCACGCATTCCGTGATTGCCCGGATCTCCGCCTGCAGGACCGTATTATGGTCAGGCAGTCTAAAACAGATCTCAGTCCCTGGATTCTCAATGTAAACCGCCAGGCCCACTCTGTCCTCTAGCTTTGGTCCATCCGTGTAACATAAACTTCCAGATGGCAATACTAGGGTTCCGTCAATCCAAGACTGCGCCGATGGCAGCAGTACCTCGCACTCGACTTCAAGGTTCATCTCAGGTATCCGATCGAAAACCTCTTCTTGTACCGCGATGGTGCGAGCTGCTCCCATCCTCAATCCATTCAGGTATCCGATCGGAAACCCCTTCCTTTCCGGTTTCCTATCGTCGCTTCTATTATACCGCGATGGTGTGAGCTGCTCCCATCCTCAATCCATCGCCTTAAGTCTCACAGCAGCTGTGGCTGCCTTACACTTAATCTGTGTATCAATAGGTCGGATATCTAGAATAGTCTCCCGTGCCCTAGTGGGCGTGGTCCTCATCGCTCCGCCTATGCCATGACAACATGTTATCTGAACCTGTTGTATGGTCCTTATGTTGCACTTTCTCTTCATAGCAGTCCTCCAAACTACGCTCCTGTAGAGCCAGTGGACTATCCTAGGATTCAGGCCACATTTCGAGCCTACGGCTCGTCTACATAGTGCCCAACATCTGTGAGCCTTCTCAGTACGCTCCACCAACCTTCCCTTCCTGTCTGTTTTGCTTTCCTCACCTGCCGTTGCAGCTCCGACGTGGGTGGCGGTGTCGGAGAGTCGAAAGGTAGATAAAGTGATACCAGGTATGCTCCACCCGTCTCACCACTGTTGCATCCGACGTTGATAACACTGGAGAAAATAAATAAATCAAATTTTTATTACACATAACGAAGGTCCTCGGCCGAGTACCAGTGTTAGCATAGAATAATTGGTAGTTGATATGGTTCAGTCCAGAAACTTTGTTCTGAGTCGTCCATGGTTCCTGAATTAAGGCAATATGAATCTTGCCCTTGCTGATTGTATGGTCCTTATGTAGCACTTTCTCTTCATAGCAGTCCTCCAAACTACTGAGGCGTAAGTAAGTATTGGTCTAATCACGCTCCTGTAGAGCCAGTGGACTATCCTAGGATTCAGGCCACATTTCGAGCCTACGGCTCGTCTACATAGTGCCCAACATCTGTGAGCCTTCTCAGTACGCTCCACCAACCTTCCCTTGACATAGGCATGCTATTTGTATTTGAGCAGTTCGCTGGATGTCCTACTCTTTATCATGGTGTCCACAGTACGTTCCATGGTTTTGAGTAGAAAGTACGTAAGGCTTATGGGTCTGTAGGCCTTTGGTGTTGCATAACTTGCCTTGTCGGGCTTGGGTATAAACACCACCCTTGCCTTCTGCCAGGCTTTCGGAGTATATGAAAGTCCTAGGCACGCTGTGAAAATTTTGGTCGGACGAGGACGAGATAGTAGTTTCTGTAGTAACGCCGGAAATATTTCATCAGGACCGGGTGACTTAAATGGTTTCAAGGATTCCTTCACCATAAATTCCGTTATTATAAACCTTCGATCAACATCATTATTCCAAGATTCCGGTGTCTCCGTGAGTTCCTTCGTATCCTGTGGAAAATGGGTTTTCATCAAAAGCCTAAAAATGTCCTCCATTGTCTCTGTCCTCCTATGTCGTCGACTAAGGTTTCATTTTGGACATGGATTTTTGAGAGAAACGTTTCTATCTTGGCACAGAAAAGCTTCCAGGAGGCACGTTTTGCTGCTCTGGTAATCTTGTTGTATTCCTTGAGCCGTGTGTAATATACATCCCAATAAACTTCTGCGAATCTTCTTGCGAATCTCCCCGGTCAACCAAGTTTTTTCTTGGGCTGATTTCCTTTCCCGAAGAGGACAACTGTCTTCGAAGGACCCCACCAGTGCAGTCGTAATCCTATTGACATTCTCGTCAATCCCAAGTCTTCTTCTGAGTAGCCTTCCGAATTTTGTCCAGTTGGTTTTCAACTTATTCCGGAAGCTTATCGGATTCGGCGCTGGCCGTGCTCTTCTAAACCTAATGCAGCGATAGTCATTGAAAGAGTGTTCCATGAAGACCCTCCAATTTTGAACCTAATCGATCAGATTTTCTGAACATATCGTCACATCTAATACCTCCTCCCTAATCCTATTAACAAAGGTACGGTATTACCAATTTAAAGCGTTGTTAGGTCTTTGGTATTCCAGAATTCTGGCAGAAATTGGCGCCGCTTATTAGTGTTGGTACTACCCCATGAAATGTGGTGAGAGTTCGCTTCGCATCCTATTAGTACCTCGTTTCCTGTCTGTTTTGCTTTCCTCACCTGCCGTTGCAGCTCCGATGTGGGTGGCGGTGTCGGAGAGTCGAAAGGTAGATAAAGTGATACCAGGTATGCTCCACCCGTCTCACCACTGTTGCATCCGACGTTGATAACACTGGAGAAAATAAATAAATCAAATTTTTATTACACATAACGAAGGTCCTCGGCCGAGTACCAGTGTTAGCATAGAATAATTGGTAGTTGATATGGTTCAGTCCAGAAACTTTGTTCTGAGTCGTCCATGGTTCCTGAATTAAGGCAATATGAATCTTGCCCTTGCTGATTTTCTCCATCAGAGCGTGTGTAGCAATCTCGCTCTGGTGGAGGTTTATTTGGATTACTTCAATCATTGGTCCTCCAGTAAATGGGCATCTTGGGAGTCGGTGATGATCTCATCGTCTGCTCCCTGTTCTTTAGATTGCATTGACTTTCCTGTCACTGCACTGCCTGATGTCATCGTTTCAGGTTCTTTGCCTAGTCTAGTATTCCAACTTTTTATAAAGTCGGTAATGGTTCCATCGTCGGCTCCCTGTTCGTTAAGCTTTATTGGGTTTCCATTCCCTGTACTGCCTGATGTTTCAATACTAGGATCTTTGCCTATCTTAGCCTTCCAAATCTTAAGTAAATAGGCTTCTTGGGAGTAGGTGATGGTACCATCATATTAGGATATTAGGATCTTTACCTATCCCAGTATTCCGAATCTTTAAGTCGGTGATGGGTCTGTCGTCGGGTTTCTGTTAGGCTGTGTTGGATCTCTCGCCACTGCATTGCCTGATATTTTAGTATTAGAATCATTGTCTCTCCTAGTATTTCCAATATTGAGGGATGCCGCGATTGTCTGGTTGTCGGCCCCCTGTTTGCTGGGCGGTGTTGAGTCACCTGCTATTGCACGTCTTGATGTCGCAGAATGAAAATTGTTGGCTATCTTAGTCTTCGCAATCTTGAAAAAGACAGCTTTGCTCCGGTAGTGCGCCATGCCTTAAGTTCCAAACTTCCTTCCTCCTTCTCCTCCCCGTGGAAGACCTCCCACTTGTCTGCGACCAAACCGTCATTTTGCTTGCACAAATTATTTACCTATCGTAAGAAAATCTTGCATGTTTCCTTTCGATGTTAGAAGTCTAGCCAAATTTGGATGTATTACAAGTAGAAAGTAGACTCAGTGATTTAGGGTACTATTGGGTTGCCCAAAAAGTAATTGCGGATTTTTTAAAAGAAAGTAAATGCATTTTTAATAAAACTTAGAATGAATTTTAATCAAATATACTTTTTTATACTTTTTTTCTAAAGCAAGCTAAAAGTAACAGCTGATAACTGACAGAAGAAAGAATGCAATTACAGAGTCACAAGCTATGAACAAATTTTTCAACGCCGACTATATGAAAAATCCGCAATTACTTTTTGGACAACCCAATATATAGAAGGTTGCTCCCGATTTTTGCCTTCCCCTACTGATTTTGATATCAGGGTGGAGAAGGAATTTTTACTTAATCATCACGAAATTTTCCATAACTTTTGAACCAAAAATGAAAATTCGTTCAGATACATTCGATCCATTCTTATGGTGGTGGTGGTGTTTCTTTATTACTTTCCCAATTGAAAATTTTTTGTGGATTTTGCAACATTTATTTGGCTCATTATTTTCTTTAAATGGCATTTAAATATAATATTAACCACACTTATCATTATATCCCATATACAACATGTTTACTTTGTTTTAAATGCATTAAACATTGAAATCTGACTTAAGGGATTAAAACTTATCCAAGGCAGACAACCTTAAACCTCTGCACATTCTCACACAAATGCCCAAATTCAACTTAAAGTTGTGACTATTGAAAGTGAACTTTATACTCAGGTACATGGACTTTCGTAAGAAGGAAGACTAGTAAATACAAAAAGGAAAAAACTCAAAAAATTCCCAAAAATGAACGAGGACAAACAAAATCTCCTTGCCATGCAAACAGAAATTCAGGTGTTTTCTTTCAGATTTGATTACCACAAACATATCCCAAGGTGGAATTACAAACATGCCATATACAATACGTAGTACGAGTAGAATTTATTTGTGGCTGTGAAAATGCCTAAGAGCCCAGCAATTTTGAGCAACTATAATCACCCCTAAGAAAACTAAATGCAGACAGAGCCGACACATAAGCCAAGGAAAATTCCAAGTCATCCATCCATTTGCCTTCCATGTGATTGTTCATTGCATTGCTTGTTCATTGACCAACGGACATTTCAGGTTTGCTTTACACACTCATGATTGTAGTTTGCAATTTTCCCTTTTGCCTGAGATTTAGTTCTTTAATTGGCTTTGCTGTTCGGTCTCCATATAATGTTTTCTATGGTTAAGCTTATGTGGCATTATGACATGACCAAAAAGAACAATGACAATTAAAAGTTTAGACCACATATTTGGATTATATCGGAATGGTGTTACCATTTAGAGGTAAAGCGACTAAGCCAATGTAAAGTGAAAATATTTTTTTGGTCACTAATTGTTGAATATATAGTAAACTACAAAACATTCTAATACAATTTGAATCCATATACTCGTGCATAATGTACACCTATGTAGTCAACATGATTTCTTTGTCTGCAACGTAAGTGCTATGGCTATCAAATGTTGCACGGAGTATTTTGGTTTAGTTGGTAATGTTACGCTATCATCTTTCAAATGCATCTCCGGGCGTACTTCCATACTGTCCATATGGTGAACAATGTGGGTGCAAGATCGTTTAGGTGTAACCTACCACAAATATCCTCAACGTAGGCCCTCTCGAATACGTTGCAATCTCAATGCAGTTTGTAGGGTAAAAAGTGCCGGATATATCACCACACCTTGGGGAACTCTCCGTTTCATATTATGGACCTTTGAGTGATTACCTCTAAATTCCATATACAACAACTACACATGTAAAGTTTACCTGCCCCAATTGGAGGGACATATTGGTGAGGTCCTTAAAAAGCTTGACATGGTTTCGATTGATGAAGAGCTGCGAATATCAAATGGTTTGAATTAGTTGAGAGAGAGGATTAAATAATTGCACAGCAGTCGTGGTGCTATGCAATTCGTGCAAACTATTGGGTTGCCTAAAAAGTAATTGCGGATTTTTTAAAAGAAAGTAAATGCATTTTTAATAAAACTTAGAATGAACTTTAATCAAATATATAATTGCCATTTTGTTCGATAACCTTTTGCCATCTTCCTGGCAAATTTAGTATTCCACGCTCATAGAACTTCTGGCCTTTATCTGCAAAAAACTGAACCAAGTGCGATTTTATAGCCTCATCATTGCCGAAAGTTTTACCATTTAAGGAGTTCTGCAAAGATCGAAATAAATGGTAGTCTGATGGTGCAAGGTCAGGGCTATATGGTGGATGCATTAAAAGTTCCCAGCCAAGCTCACTCAGTTTTTGGCGAGTGACCAAAGATGTGTGCGGTCTAGCGTTGTCCTGGTGGCATATGACACCTTTACGATTGACCAATTCTGGTCGCTTCTCCTTGATGGCTGTATTCAATTTGTCCAATTGTTGACAGTAAAAGTCCGAATTAATCGTTTGGTTCCTTGGAAGCAGCTTAAAATATACCACACCCTTCCAATCCCACCAAACAGACAGCATAACCTTCTTTTGGTGGATATCAGCCTTTGAAGTGGTTTGAGCTGGTTCACCATGCTTGGACCATGATCGTTTTCGACTAACGTTGTTGTAAACAATCCATTTTTCATCTCCAGCTATGATTCGTTTTAAAAACGGTTGATTCGGTTTGTTAAATGAATTTCTTTCAATACATGTGGTACCCGAATATCAAGCTTTTTCAGCAGTCAAGACTTTTTATGTGATAATGAACGGTTGATTCTGGTATATTTAACTTCATAGTAGTGTGTTATAGGATATCGCAGGCCACACCATAGTGGGTATTGTATCTTTTCTTAGAAAGGGAAATGAATCCAAATGTTTTATGCAGCCAGGACAAACTGATTCAGACTGAAAAAATTTTAAAATTTGCTTAAAATTTGTCAACGCCGACTATATGAAAAATCAGCATTTACTTTTTGGGCAACCTAATATTATAATCTTTAGCACTTGGAAATTCTTCAAAAATTTTCTCTGTACACCAGCACGTGCCCCAAGTAATTTAACTACTAGCACAAAAATGGGAGATGGGTCTAAAGAGTTCTGCCTTAGGTTAGGTTAGAGTAAGTCAGATTTAAAGTCAAGAGACTAGCACCCTAGGCTAGTACCCGCTTCACTTAAATACCTTAGGTGTTGTGTTCGCCCTAGAAAAGAAAATAAAACAATAAAAGCGTGCTAAGTTCGGCTGGACCGAATCTTATATACCCTCCACCATGGATCGCATATGTTAAGTCCTTTGCCTGCTATATCTTAATAGAAAAACAGAGGATAATGGATAAGAATGGATGGAGGTTATGAACAGATTCGAGCCATACTTGGTATGGATGTTAAAGACCATAGTAGATGTCATTGTGCAAAATTTCAACCAAATCGGATAAGAATTGCGCTCTATAGGGGCTCAAGAAATAAAATCGGGAGACCGGTTAACATGGGAACTAAAACAGGTTATGAATCGATTCAGACCAAATTTTACACGTAAGGGCTATGCGAAAAGTCGTTGTGCAAAATTTCAGCCAAATCAGACAAAAAATGCGCCCTTTAGAGGCTCACGATGTATAGTCGGGAGATGGGGTTTATTTGGGAACTATATATGGTTTTAAACCAATTCAAGCCATACTTGGTTCGTATATTAGAGGTCATAGAAAACGTCATAGCACAAAATTTCAGCCAAATCTGATAAAAATTGTGCTCCCTAGAGGCTTAATATGTATAATCGACAAATCAGTTAATATGGGAGCTATATCTTAATACAGATTGATATGGCCCATTTATTGTACAATCCCAACCGACCTACACTAATAGGAAGTATTTGCTCAAAATGTTAAAGTTTAAAGTTAGCGTGCTTTCCACAAACGAAAGGACATAGCTAGCTGAGACGATATAAGTATACCCCTATCCTATGGTGGAGGGTATAAAAAAAGACAAAGAATGAAAAAAAAAACGAAAAAAGTAAAAGCGTGTTAAGCTCGGCCGGGCCGAATCTTGGGAATCCACCACCATGGATTCTGCTTAAAATTTATGCAAAACATATTCAGTTGAAGGGTATAATTTTATTCTACATACCAAACTTCTGTCCAACCAACAATAATTAAAGCTCTACGGACCGAACAAAGATTGATCGATTTTGATTTACATGGAACCTATATCAAATTCTCGACCGATTTGGACCGTACTTGGCACTATTGTTGAAAGTCATAACAGAACACTATGTGCACTATTTTAGCCAAATCAGACAAAAATTCCTGCTTCCAGGGGCCCAAGAAGTCAAATTGAGAGATCGGTTTATATGGGAGCCAAATCTAAACCGATATGGCCCATTTGCAATCCCCATTGACCAACATCAATATTAACAAGTAAAAGCGTGCTTAGTTCGGCCGGGCCGAATCTTATATACCCTTCACCATGGATCGCATTTGTCGAGTTCCTTTCCCAGCATCTCTTCTTAGGCAAAAAAGGATATAAGAAAAGAGTTGCTCTGCTATTAAAACGATATCAAGATATGGTCCGGTTCGGACCACAATTAAATTATATGTTGGAGACCTGTGTAAAATTTCCGCCAATTCGTATAAGAATTGCGCCCATTGGGGCTCACTAAGT
This sequence comes from Stomoxys calcitrans, assembly GCF_963082655.1. Classification (NCBI taxonomy): domain Eukaryota; kingdom Metazoa; phylum Arthropoda; class Insecta; order Diptera; family Muscidae; genus Stomoxys; species Stomoxys calcitrans. The sequence goes on from NW_026739399.1 coordinate 16,243, forward strand.
AAAATAGAGGAAACGATTTATATGGGATCTGTATCGGGTTATAGATCGATTCAGACCATAATAAACACGTTTCTTGATGGTCATGAGAGGATCCGTCGTAAAAAATGTCAGGCATATCGGATAATAATTGCGACCTCTAGGGGTCAAGAAGTCAAGACCCAAGATCGGTTTATATGGCAGCTATATCAGGTTATTGACCGATTTGAACCACACTTCGCAAAATTGTTGGATTTCACAACAAAATACTTCGTGCAAAAATTCATTCCAATTGGATAAGAATTGCGCACTCTAGAGGCTCAAGAAGTCAAGACCCAAGATCGGTTTATATGGCAGCTATATCAAAACATGGACCGATATGGCCCATTTACAATACCAACCGACCTACATTAATAAGAAGTATTTGTGCAAAATTTCAAGCGGCTAGCTTTACTCCTTCGGAAGTTAGCGTGCTTTCGACAGACAGACGGACGAACGGACGGACGGACATGGCTAGATCGACATAAAATGTCGCGACGATCAAGAATATATATACTTTATGGGGTCTCAGACGAATATTTCGAGTAGTTACAAACAGAATGACGAAATTAGTATACCCCCCATCTTATGGTGGAGGGTATAAAAATCTGTGCAAAATTTCAAGCGGCTAGCTTTACGCGTTCGACAGCTATCGTGATTTCTACTGACGGACGAACGGACGGACATGGCTAGATCGACTCAGAACATCGAGAGGATCAAGAATATATATACCTTATGGGGTCTTAAACGAATACTTCGAGGTGGTACAAACGGAATGACTAGGTTAGTATACCCCCATCCTATGGTGGTGGGTATAAAAATAACAAAAGAGAAAGTCAATGCATAATAAAACAAGTAAAAAGGCATTAAGTTCGGCCGGACCGAACTTGTTTGCCCACTACCATGGGTATATATGTCAACCCCCTTTCGTCACAATCCGATGAAATTGGATAACTTATGTACCCAAATTCCGCACGGACATTGAGTGGTCTTATTAATGTAAGTCATTGTTGAATTTTGTATATCAAATTTCAACAAAATCGGATAATAAATAAAACTTTTATAGGCTTCAGATCCTTAACCGGCATATCGGTCTATATGACAGCTATATCAAAAAATAGTCCGATCTGAACCATATTTGGGTCGGATGTTGGTAGGCCCAAAATTACTCACTGCTCTAAATTTCAGCAAAATCGGACAAAAAATAATGAAGCTTTTATGGGCTTCAGATCCTTTATCGGCAGATCGGTGTATATGGCATCTATATCTAAATATGGTCCGATTTGGCCCGTTAAAGAACTTAACCAGCGTGCATCAAAAAACGTATCTGTGCCAAATTTCAGCTAAATATCTCAATTTTTGAAGCCTCAATTTTTGAAGCTGAAGAAGCGTAGAGTGACTACAATAGACGGATAGACTGGCAGACACACGGACATCGTTAAATTGTCTTAGAATTTTACGACGATACGAAATATATATACTTTGCAGGGTCGGAAAATGATATTTCGATGTGTTGCAAACGGAATGACTTAATGAATATACCCCCTGTCCAACGGTGGTGGGTATAAAAACGAATAAAATCTTTATAGCCTACACCGCTACTGTTGTACAGGGTATTATAACTTACAACTTTTTATGCCCTCTACCATAAGATGAGGGTATACTAATCTAATCATTCCGTTTGTAAAACCTCGAAATATTCGTCTAAAACCCCATAAAATATATTGTAGATATTTGCGATCGTCTCGATGTTCTAAGTCGATCTAGCCATGTCCGTCCGTACGTCTACTTAATATTGATGTAGATCGTTAGGGATTTCAAGGGCTATATCGGTTCAGATTTGTATATAGTTCCCATATAAACCGATCTCCCGATTTGACTTCTTGAGCCACTGTAAGCCGAATTTTTTGTCCGATTTGGCTGAAATTTTGCATTAAGTGTTCCGTTAGGACTTCCAATAATTGTGCCAATTACGGTTCGAATCGGTGTATAACCTGATATAGCTCCCATATAAACCGATCTCCCGATTTTACTTCTTGCGTCCTTACAACCCGCAATATTTTCCGATTTGGCTGAAATTTTGTACATAGTTTTCTGTTACGACTTCCAACAACTTAAATTTTTGCTGGTTTGACAGAAGTTTGGAACCTAGAATAAAATTATGCCCTTTAGGATTTATGCCTCAATCATACAATTATCCGCAATTGATACGATCTCAATGCCTTCTGGAGGTGTTGGAAAGACGCATAGGTAGTGGTTTAACAGTACCGTAGATATCACCCCTCCTCTGGAACCTCCTTGTAGCTCTACTGAGTTTCGATCCCTTATCTCAAAGTTCCGCAAACGTCTGGCGACTGCACAGATAATTCGTGACCCAGCGTTTCAAGACCGGCCAATTGCTTTGCACGTGGTCTACAAGGTTTCTTTGCCAGCAACACAAGTGATACCGGCAATTGACTTGAGGACCTTGTTTCTATTGCTGACCTTATTGCAAATTGCTAAGCTGACCTTATTGATACCACATGCGTATGAGTAGTGAACAATGCGACTGAAGCATTCCAAGCAATTATAATTTGGGAGGATTCTGCGTCGACATGTAAATTTCTTCAAATTTGTTAAAGTTCTCCAAAATGAAAATTTTTCCACAAGTAGGGAATATGAATTTTTTACAAATAGCGGATGCGCTTTTGAAGTGACCAAAAGAAAAAAAGTGGATATATACAAATCCATCAAAATTCACAAGGGCCGTGTACGTGTATTGGGACTGAAAAGTATGAGGAGCTCTTTGAAGGTATAACATTCCTAGAAGAGGAAGATTCCAAAGATGATTTCGTGGAAACTTCAAAACACAAAATGCGGAACAAAATGTATGTGTAGTGTGCACTATTGAGAAACATTATATTTTATTGCTCCCTTAGAAACATATACGAATGTTTGCTTAAGTTGCAGACCGATGCATTAGCTAAGAATGAAGTGTCCGGTTTGTCGTCAAGTAGTTCGTGACACAATGAACATTTTTTTATACCCACCCCCATAGGATAGGGGGTAAGACGATTTAATGATGTCAGTGTGTCTGTAATCACCCTACAGCCTTCAAAAATAGAGATATTAAGCTGAAATTTGGCACAGATACGTCTTTTTGATGCACGATGGTTAAGTTTTTGAACGGGCCAAATCGGATCATATTTGGGTATAGCCCATTATCCGATTTCGCTGAAATTTAAAACAGTGAGTAGTTTTAGACTTTATTTTTAAACCGATTTCGCTAAAATTTACAACAGAGAGTTGTTTAAAGCCTCCCAACATCCATCCCAAATCTGGAAAAGATCGAACTATATTTAGATATAGCTGTCATATAGACCGATTTGTCGATAAGGGGTCTGAATCCCATAAAAGCTTTATATTTTATCCGATTTCGCTGAAATTTGAAACAGTGAGTTGTCTTAAGCCTCCCGTCATTAGACCTAAATATAGTTCAGATCGGTCTATATTTAGATATAGCTGTCATATAGACCGATCTGCCGATAAAGAGTCCGAAGCCCATAAAAGCTTAATTTTTTATGCGATTTCGCCGAAATTTGAAACAGTGAGCTATTTTAAGCCTCCCGAAATCCGCCCCAAATACGTTTCGGGTTGAACTGTATTTAGATATAGCTGCCATATAGATCGATTTTCCAATTTAGGGTCTTATTATCAGCCCCTATTATGACATAACTACGGATATAGTAGTGGATGATTATAATATCCTTTTTTAACTTGGCCCAGATCGGTTCAGATTTGGTTGTAGGTGCCATATAGAACAATCTCTCGAATTAAAATCTTGGCCCTATGAAAAGCGCATTTATTATCCGATTTCGTTAAATTTGGCGCAGTGACTTATGTTAGGATTTTCGACATCCGTATCCAATATGGTTCAGATCGGTTTATATTTGGATATAGCTGCCAAAAATACCAATATTTTGTTCTACAAAATTTAACAGCGACTTATATTTATTAGACCACTCAATGTCCGCGCCGTATTTGGGTGCATAAGTTATGCAATTTTCATCGGATTGTGACGAAAAGGGGTTTACATATATACCCGAGGTGGTGGGTATTCAAAGTTCGGCCCGGGCGAACTTTATGCCTTTATACCCTACACCACCACTGTGGTACAGGGTATTATAAGTTTGTGCATTTGTTTGCAACGCTAAGAAGGAAAAGAACTAGACCCATTGGTAAGTATACCGATCGACTCAGAATCACTTTCTGATTCGATTTAGTCATGTCCGTCTGTGAGTCCATGTATTCTTTTAATCAAAGTGCAGGTCGTATTTGTTGTCCAATCATCACGAAATTTTTTGACCCAAGGACGGACGCTATTGATTTTGATAAAAATCGGTTCAAATTTAGATATAGCTCCCATATATATGTATCGCCCGATTTGCACTTAAATGACAGTAGTAACTACAATTTTCAATCGATTATATTACAATGAACCCCAAAACATTGGGGTTTATTTCATTTTTTTATTTGGGCGTTACTTGGATGTTATTTCATTGGGGGTTATTTCATAGTGCCATATGTGCACTATAAACCGATCTGGGATCTTGAATTGTTAAGTCTCTAGAAGGCGAAATTTCGATTTGGCTGAAACTTGGCATGAAGTTTGCTTTGACGTCCAACAATTATGATAAGTATGGTCTAAATCGGTTTATAACCTGATATAGCTGCCAATTTAACCGATCTCCGGATTAAATACCTGGATCCTCTGAAGGGCGCAATCCTTATCCAATTTGACTGAAACTTTGTATATTGACTTCTACTTCTGTTTCCAACCTGATATAGCTCAAATAGCATAGTAATTGTTATCCTTTATCCTTTGTTTGCCTATAAAGAGATATTGGACAAAGAACTTGACAAATGCGATCCATAGGGGAGGGTATATAAGATTCGGCCCGGCCAAACATAGAACGCTTTTAAAATATTTCTTTATAGGAAAACCGATTCATTTGTGTTCAATTAAAACTGTTTACCAAAACTTTCAATTTGCTTGTAACGCGAATAAACTCTAGACTCCAATTTGCGTGAGCATTTCGTTGTGTTTATTCAAAAAACTCAACACTTTAACCTTCAATTATTTTATCTTTGATTGCAGGTTTCTATTTTTTTTTTTTTTTTTTTTTTTGAACCACATTTAATTTGCTGCATTTCGTCTGGGTTTTCAAAAACAATATTCCACAAAGTACCAGATGCCACGGTGGCTCGGTTCTTTTTGATCTATGCACATTGTCTTTGCGGGTTATGGAATAAATGGAACAATGAAAGGCTCGGCTCCACCTCCGTATCAAAACCACATTTCATTGCAGAAGTATTTGTTTAGATGGCAATAAACCATCAAAACGTATATGGGCTTTTCTGCTTGAGGGGACTTGCATATGTGGCTACGCACAGTGGGCCAAATGGCAAAAAAATTGGAAATAAGTCTACAACTTTTTATCTGTTGATTTTAGCCATACAAAATGTTCTAGACATTTGTAGAGGAGGACATAGGCTTTCAGAAAAGTGCTGTTGTTGGTCCATATCTTTAATACAGGGTGAGCTACAGGGTGTCAAAGTTGACCACTTTTGACTTCTCCAAGCTTCTGGGGGCCATAACTTTTGATCTACTCAACCTCTAGAGAAAGAGCTTGACAAGATCTAAAAAACTTATGCATAAAGTACCATGCCATCGTGTACTGTTAAGGAGTTATGAATTGTTTAATTTTAAAATATGAAAATTTGGCCTTGGTTTTTTTCAGTGTTTTTTAAATAACTCCGTCAATTTTAAAGCTATAAACTTCATACTTCACACAAATTATGCCAGCATATGTGTGCATAAAATACAAAAGGAATCACGTGAATATCTTTGGCGGTTTAAAAATGGCATCGTTTTCAATATGAAAAAAATTTTTTTTGTCAAAAAATTGCAAAATTTTTCAAAAAAGATACTCCCATTTCCTTTAAGTTTTCGCAAACTTTGGCCGTCAAAGCATTATCATTTCTTTCCATTTTCACAAAGTCGAGGTATTAAGAAAAGTTTTAAGTGCTAATTTGGCTAATTTCGATATCAAACAACACCGTTATCTTAAGACCAAAATGGCCAATTTTTTTACTAAACTTCAAAAGTTTCTCACTGGAAAAAAAGTTCCACGGGGATTTTTTCGCTTTTTTTGAACTTAAATGAAAGCTTAAAATGTTCCCAACATTTTAAGGTATGTCTCGCCATATCCTAGCCATAAATGAGATCGTAGCGATCAAAATACTGAAAAAAGTCAATTTTCAAGTAGTGCTATATTCATTGCTAAAAAACAAGTATTACGTCACATTTTATTGCAAAGATGTTAAATAAACTTTTATTTGGTAACACTTCTTCTACAAAACACAAAAAGAATCATGGAAATATCTCTATTCTATTCCATTTTATGGAACCGGCAATAAAAAAGTCAATTTTTCAAAAAAGTCGAATTTCCCAAATTTTGTTTTTGTTGTCCTAATTGCACATGACACACTATAGCCATATTTACGCAACATACCTTATCGTAAAGGAAATTTTCATACCTTTCCAACAATGTATAAAACATTTCTCAACTCGGATTCTATCTACTCTAAAATTCATTTACACTTCATTAAACTCTATATAAAAATGTCTATTTGTGAAATGGAACCTTATATGGGGCCTACACTAAAACATTGATAGATTTGCCCAGGGTTTACAATACAAATGTGTTAGAATAAAAAAAGGTCTCCTGCCAAAGTTTAAAAAAATTGGAATAAAAATATGTGTTTTAGAGCGAAAACACTTCGCATCGGCGTGCGTTTGTATAGTACCTACATCTATTTTTAATGTAAGCTGATGATTTTTGAATAAAAAGTAACCTAGAAATATACCTGCATATATATATATATTTGTGTTAAGATTTGATGCAGACAAATGTTACCTGTTTCGCTATGTCGAATTCCCAGGAAATCCACCGTATCAATGAATGTGAAAAAACCTACCCATAAAAAATTCATTGTCATTTTTTTTAACCAAATTCGAGTCCAGGTAAATAATTATAGAAGAGTAAGTAAAAAGAGGCACTTTGGACCCCTTTTTACGATTGCGTCTGATACCTGAAATGGGTCATTAATTGTGAATATATTGCATAAATATTTGAACAAAATCCAAATTTTCTTCATTATATTTTGTAGAGGCGTAAAGGACATTTATAAGTTATGGAAGTCATACTGAAGTATTCCACTCTTTCGAAAATTGTATGGGACATCAAAAATGATTCCAAATCATACACGGAGTCATTTAAGGAACTTGTTTACACTTTGGACCACATATATGGAATAAGGCTAAATAAAGACGCTTTAGACAAACTTGAAAAATTCTACAAATCATTTGAGAGAAGGTTGCCAGAATGTTCATTCGCAAAAATCAAGTTTTTCAAAATGTATGAGAAGTGGCTGAAATCGGATCTACTTATTGAAATTAAACCGCTGATTCCCGGCCGGCCTAGCAAAGCATACGACGAAGTTACGGAGAAAACCAAAAAGAAAAAACAAGAGGAACTATTGGCGGCACATCCGCCAAATTTAATAAAAGATACGTTCAAAACAGCATTGTTAAAAACACAACCAAAAAATGTTGGACGAATTGTCGATGTTTTACCATTAGCATCTCCGAAAAGGGTAAAGAGAATGGTAGAAAGTATTCCAACTCCAAAATCGACTACAGAATTCACGGAGGAAGATGCACTGGCCCTGATTTTGAACCTAGGCCTCTCAAGAAACAAATACTCAACAATGAGGAAGGCTCTTCGTGAAAAAGGATGGGGTTGTTTACCCTCAAAACATAAATTGTACAACACCAGGACGAAAATGGTGCCATCAAATATATACGTGGACGAATTAAAAGCAAGAGTGAAACTTGCTGATCTTGTTGAAAATACAGCTGTTAGAATTATTTCTAATTTTACTGAAGAACAGTTGAACACATGTAATAATTCCGAAGTGGTTTTGATCAGCAAATGGGGTTGTGATGGATCATCTGGATTTTCCGAATATAAGCAACAAACAGAAATAGATACCAACTTCGCATCAATTTTCATGGCATCATTAGTACCATTGAGAATGAGATTGTACAAGGACCAATCTTCATCATCGAAAGAAAATGCATTTCAAGATATATGGATAAATAGAACACCTGGGTCAAAATATTTATGTCGCCCAATTCGGTTTGAGTATACAAAGGAAGACCGGAACACAACACGATCTTTGGTGAACGAAATAAAGGAAGAAATTGCTGCATTACCCATGATTGTTATAAACCAATTGGGAAGAAATATAAAAGTTTCGTTTCAACTACAACTCACTATGATCGATGGAAAGGTGGCAAACGCATTAACTGGCGTTATGTCCAATTGGAGATGCAATATTTGTGGCAAGAAGAATGGGCAATTCGAGGACAAGTCTGATGAAAATTTAGTAAACGAAAATGCGCTCAATTTCGGTATTTCGCCCCTGCACTGTAGAATTCGATTCATGGAGTATTGTTTGCATTTATCGTATGACCTTAAATATCGGACTAGCCCTGGAAACCGCGATGTCTCTGCTAGAAACAACCAAGATCTTCACAAAATGAGGCAGGAAGAGAAGAATCGAATCCAGTTGGAGTTTAAACAAAAGGGACTTATAATAGATAAACCTCTTTACGGATACGGAAGCACAAATGATGGCAACTCGGCAAGGCGGTTTTTTGAGGACCCCGTATCGACATCTAAAATAACCGGTCTTGATGAACACTTGCTAAGACGATTCAAAGTGATTTTGGCTGTAATCAATAGCAAAAAGATGATAAATTCAACCAAATTTGAAGCTTATAGTAATGACACAAAAAACATTTTATCTGATTTATATTCGTGGAAAGCTTTAACACCGACAGTACATAAAGTCTTACATCATGGCAAGGAAATTGTGGAATACAACATACTTCCGTTAGGAGAACTTACAGAAGAAGCTCAGGAATCCCGTAATAGAGATGTTAAACAGTTCCGGCTTTTCAATACCCGAAAGAGCACCAAATTTAACCAAAATTATGATTTACTTCAATATTTATTGTTATCGTCTGATCCGGTACTATACAGCATCAGAACTAAATGGCTACCAAAAATATGTGACGATATAGATAAGGACGATCCCGATGCCATTCAAATTAAAGAGCTTTTAAATTTTGATACCTTAGATTATTTGGTAGAGAATAAAATCAAATAATACAAAACTAAAATGCTTTTTTATTTTGGGAGTAGCTAATATACATATAAACGCACGCCGATGCGAAGTGTTTTCGCTCTAAAACACATATTTTTATTCCAATTTTTTTAAACTTTGGCAGGAGACCTTTTTTTATTCTAACACATTTGTATTGTAAACCCTGGGCAAATCTATCAATGTTTTAGTGTAGGCCCCATATAAGGTTCCATTTCACAAATAGACATTTTTATATAGAGTTTAATGAAGTGTAAATGAATTTTAGAGTAGATAGAATCCGAGTTGAGAAATGTTTTATACATCGTTGGAAAGGTATGAAAATTTCCTTTACGATAAGGTATGTTGCGTAAATATGGCTATAGTGTGTCATGTGCAATTAGGACAACAAAAACAAAATTTGGGAAATTCGACTTTTTTGAAAAATTGACTTTTTTATTGCCGGTTCCATAAAATGGAATAGAATAGAGATATTTCCATGATTCTTTTTGTGTTTTGTAGAAGAAGTGTTACCAAATAAAAGTTTATTTAACATCTTTGCAATAAAATGTGACGTAATACTTGTTTTTTAGCAATGAATATAGCACTACTTGAAAATTGACTTTTTTCAGTATTTTGATCGCTACGATCTCATTTATGGCTAGGATATGGCGAGACATACCTTAAAATGTTGGGAACATTTTAAGCTTTCATTTAAGTTCAAAAAAAGCGAAAAAATCCCCGTGGAACTTTTTTTCCAGTGAGAAACTTTTGAAGTTTAGTAAAAAAATTGGCCATTTTGGTCTTAAGATAACGGTGTTGTTTGATATCGAAATTAGCCAAATTAGCACTTAAAACTTTTCTTAATACCTCGACTTTGTGAAAATGGAAAGAAATGATAATGCTTTGATGGCCAAAGTTTGCGAAAACTTAAAGGAAATGGGAGTATCTTTTTTGAAAAATTTTGCAATTTTTTGACAAAAAAAATATTTTTCATATTGAAAACGATGCCATTTTTAAACCGCTAAAGATATTCACGTGATTCCTTTTGTATTTTATGCACACATATGCTGGCATAATTTGTGTGAAGTATGAAGTTTATAGCTTTAAAATTGACGTAGTTATTAAAAAAACACTGAAAAAAACCAAGGCCAAATTTTCATATTTTAAAATTAAACAATTCATAACTCCTTAACAGTACACGATGGCATGGTACTTTATGCATAAGTTTTTTAGATCTTGTCAAGCTCTTTCTCTAGAGTCCTAAATCATGTAAATCGGTTGAGTAGATCAAAAGTTATGGCCCCCAGAAGCTTGGAGAAGTCAAAAGTGGTCAACTTTCACACCCTGTAGCTCACCCTGTATTAAAGATATGGACCAACAACAGCACTTTTCTGAAAGCCTATGTCCTCCTCTACAAATGTCTAGAACATTTTGTATGGCTAAAATCAACAGATAAAAAGTTGTAGACTTATTTCCAATTTTTTTGCCATTTGGCCCACTGTGCGACTCTACGTTCTACACGATGAATGAGGATGCCACCACTAGGGTTACGAGGAGGAGCAGCAACTCGCCAGATATTTTCATTGTATCCCCTGATTACCTGAGTGACTTGTCCTGTCAAGCCGTCATTTCTTTGGGATCAGACCACCTCCCCATTATACTCACCATGAACCAAATTCATAACCTCTGAGCGCCGGACGTTTATCAATTAAAAGAAGTCCGATTGGGTCAGCTTTAGAGAGTACACTAATCGCCGCATCGCAGCATTATACCTGACGGTCGTGTACCTCAAGTGCGGCCTAATTTCCCGGTGCAGGCAGTGGTACTTAAGGACGAGCGTGATGAGATTCGTTACACGTAATCCACTATTACCAGAATCATAATAAACTGAATTTACTGCTGGAACATTTGGAGCAATGTAACTTAGGTACCGGTGTAGTCACGCTGTGGTGTACTGTTAAGTCACTCTGGGACCCCCGAAGAAGGGATGACAGGACCTCAGTCACTTTTGGCGACGTAACCGCGACTGACCAGTAGAGATGCGCCAGGTTGTTCAACTGTCTATGAGCATCAAAAGAGTGACAAGGCTAGGAGGAGAGCCATTCGTAGTCTCCGAGGCGATGAACTGCCATCAAAATTTACCATGGGCGAAGTTACGAATGCCATGTGTGACGCAAAGTCATCCAAGGCATTGGGAACCTACAGAATATATACACAGATGCTGAAGAATCAGGATCTACCTGGAGACGAGTACCATACTTCTGTCCTCAACCTGTCTCTGAACATTCTTATAGTACCCGATGTCTGGATGATGGGCAGGGTGATACACCTATTGTATCCTGGAGAGGCCCCACATATGGACCGTAGCACAAAAACTGCTTTGCATGACATCACCGTACACATTTCCCGTGGCTTCAATTAGCCAAAGCTATGTCATAAGACGGTCCTAGTGGCACTCGATCTATCGAAATCATTCGACACGGTCAGCCTTGCTGAACCATTTGAGGTCATCGTCAACACCCCCTACAGCCTAACCTAAAACGCTGGGTCCCGAATTATCTCTGTGGTAGCTAGTCGTTTGTTAAATTTAGGAATAAGGAGTCAATACACCGAAGAGTGGAAGTTCCCCAAGGCGGGGTGATATTTACGGCACTGTTTAGCCTCTACCTATCCTAAATTCCAGCCCATCAGTCGGCATATAGAGAGCGCACCATATGCGGACAAATGTAAGATCGTGGAATCAAGCCGTCACACATTTTTAACAACTGGGAAAGGTTAAACGTCTACCTCAACGAACTTGCCGCTTATTTTGCTGCAAGAGATCAGAAGATTTCTGCAATTCCATATAGGAACAGGGGCAAACTCTCACATATCCATTATTGCTATCCGATTCATGTTTAACTCCAATTATAACTGGCCTCCTCTTTATAGCCAAGTCCGAATGGCATGCCGCGGCGCGATACCTATTTGGCAAGAAGTTTTTACATGGCAAAGTACCTCACAAATGTCGCCCGCATTAGGAGGGGATAACTACCACTGAATTGTTTATACTCACCACCGAAGGATGGGGGTAGTCTAATTTCGTCATTCTGTTTGTAACTCCTCGGAATATTCCTCTGAGACCCCAAAAAGTATATATATTCTTGATCGTCATGTCATTTTATGTCGATCTAGCCATGTCCGCCCATATAAACCGATTTGGAATCTTGACTTCTTGAGCCTCTAGAGGTCGCAATATTATTCGATTTGGTTAATATTTTTCATTGCCTTTGCACTATAGGCAATCTGTGGACGCACCCTGTAGCTTTCAGCTTAGCTTCCCGTGAAAGAGATGAACACCACACGAGTCGGAGCTAAAGTTCCAGCCCGTGTGGTGCTCCCCGTTATCCCGTGTCGGCAGGAGGCACTGCATGCTATGCCATAGGAAATCATGTGTGGAAATATCGCACACCATTTTATTACCCACCATCGAAGGATGGGGGGTATATTCAATTTGTCATTTCCATTTGCAACACTTAGAAATATCCATTTCCGACCCTATAAAGGACATATATTTTTGATCAGCGTATAAATCTAAGACGATCGAACAATAAATGCGTATTTTATGGGCGCAAGGTCTTAAATGAAATGAATATTGGAGACCACAGTAGAAGTCATTGTGTACCTAGTAAGAATTGCCCACTTTAGGGGCTGAAGAAGTAAAATAGGGAGATCGGTTTATAGGGGAGCTGTATCAGGCTATAAACCGATTTATGCCATATTCGACAAGTATGTTAACGGTCATGAGAAAAAGCCGTTGTACATTTCAGCCAAATCCGATATTTCTTGCGCCCTTTAGAGGCTCAAGATCCCAAGACCGGTTTATATGGCAGCTATATCAGGTTATGGACCGATTTGAACTATTCTTAGCACAGTTGTTGAAAGTTAAATCAAAACATGTCATGCAAAATTTCAGCCAATTCGGATAAGAATTGCACACTCTACCGGCTCACGCAATTTTTCAACGATTTGACTAAAATTTTGCACGTGGTGTTTTGGTATCACTTGCAACAACTGTGTTAAGTATAATTCAAATCGGTCCATAATCTGGTATAGCTGTCGTATAAACCGATCTGGGATCTTGGCTTCTTGAGCCAATAGAGCGCGCAATTCTCATCCGATTTGGCTGAAATTTTGCACGAGGTGTTTTGTTATGTCTTCCAATGACAGCGCTAAGTATGGCGCAAATCGGAACATAACCTGACATAGCTGCCATATAAACCGATCTGGGATTTTGACTTCTTTAGCTTCTAGAGGGCGCAATTCTTATCCGAGTTGGCAGAAATTTTGTACAACGGCTTCTCTCATGACCTTCAACATACGTGTTCAATATGGTCTGAATCGATCAAAAGCTTGATACAGCTCCCATATAAACCTATCTCCCTATTTTGCTTCTTGAGCCCTTACAAGGCGCAATTATTATCCGAATGAACTGAAATATTACACAATGACTTCTACGGACTATAACTTGACATAGCTCCAATAGCATAACAGTTCCTATTCAATTTTCTATTCCTAAACAGAGATACCGCGCGTTGAACTCGACAAATGCGATCCATGGTGGAAGGTATATATGATTCGGCCCGGCCGAACTTAGCACGCTGTTACCTCTATCTATATCAATTAACGGGGTCGATAAGTCGCTAACCGGCACCCATTAGCCGGTTTAGGTTTGTCGATAGCATTAGCAATAAGCATATATTCCGATAAACAAATTCAGTTTAAAAGAAGATTATCGATACGATAAATGGTAGCCGAAGGATAAAAACTTGTAATCTTTGACTTAACCGATATTCCCCATTTCTTATGGTAGGACAAATATTTAATATAACCTAAAATATGCTCTTCTATATAGGAATGTTTATGTTATCTCGCCTATTCAATGTGATTTCATAAATGAAGGCTTAAAATCACCTGAGCATACTTAATACGTCTTCTTAGGGTTAGTTATTATTATTTTGTACATTTTAAATCTAATAAACCATTTAACCTAAAAGCTTAGAGTATTTCAAACTGATGTGCAATTTGTCCCTTGAAGAGTATTCGAATGTCGTCATAAAATATCCCTTAGCGTTAATAGACCCCACTCATCTATACTTTGCCAAAGAACAGGAGCAAAATGTCGTCGTTGCAGTTGTGTTACGCGAAACAGATGTGCACAAGGATAGCATGCGAATAGTAACACCAAAGTATGTGTAAAGTGTTTTGGTTTTCTTTTGTTTCACTCATTTTGCAGCATTGTTACTTCTTTCTCATCCTTCGTGGTATGAGGGAACATTATGTTGTACATGTCGCACTCTGCGTTTATGAATGTTCCCCCATACACAATTATAAGGGCGGTCATGAGTTTCATTTAAGTTCAAAAAAAGCGAAAAAATCCCCGTGGAACTTTTTTTCCAGTGAGAAACTTTTGAAGTTTAGTAAAAAAATTGGCCATTTTGGTCTTAAGATAACGGTGTTGTTTGATATCGAAATTAGCCAAATTAGCACTTAAAACTTTTCTTAATACCTCGACTTTGTGAAAATGGAAAGAAATGATAATGCTTTGACGGCCAAAGTTTGCGAAAACTTAAAGGAAATGGGAGTATCTTTTTTGAAAAATTTTGCAATTTTTTGACAAAAAAAATTTTTTTCATATTGAAAACGATGCCATTTTTAAACCGCCAAAGATATTCACGTGATTCCTTTTGTATTTTATGCACACATATGCTGGCATAATTTGTGTGAAGTATGAAGTTTATAGCTTTAAAATTGACGGAGTTATTTAAAAAACACTGAAAAAAACCAAGGCCAAATTTTCATATTTTAAAATTAAACAATTCATAACTCCTTAACAGTACACGATGGCATGGTACTTTATGCATAAGTTTTTTAGATCTTGTCAAGCTCTTTCTCTAGAGTCCTAAATCATGTAAATCGGTTGAGTAGATCAAAAGTTATGGCCCCCAGAAGCTTGGAGAAGTCAAAAGTGGTCAACTTTGACACCCTGTAGCTCACCCTGTATTAAAGATATGGACCAACAACAGCACTTTTCTGAAAGCCTATGTCCTCCTCTACAAATGTCTAGAACATTTTGTATGGCTAAAATCAACAGATAAAAAGTTGTAGACTTATTTCCAATTTTTTTGCCATTTGGCCCACTGTGCTACGGCACGGATGTGAATAAATGTCTGCACATACACCTAAACATGTAGGTACACTCTGCCACTCGATCTATCTTCGTCTACAGTAGAGTAAAGGAAGAGAGGTACATTCAGGTCATCTGATGGAAATGTGATAAACAAACTCAGCACACACACACACACACAATGGCATATATTCTGTTTATTATACCCTCCACCATAAGATGGGGGGTATACTAATTTCGTCATTCTGTTTGTAACTACTCGAAATATTCGTCTGAGACCCCATAAAGTATATATATTCTTGATCGTCGTGACATTTTATGTCGATCTAGCCATGTCCGTCCGTCTGTCGGTCCGTCCGTCCGTCCGTCCGTCTGTCTGTCGAAAGCACGCTAACTTCCGATGGAGTAAAGCTAGCCGCTTGAAATTTTGCACAAATACTTCTTATTAGTGTAGGTCGGTTGGTATTGTAAATAGGCCATATCGGTCCATGTTTTGATATAGCTGCCATATAAACCGGTCTTGGGTCTTGACTTCTTGAGCCTCTAGAGTGCGCAATTCTTATCCGATTGGAACGAAATTTTGCATGACGTGTTTTGCTATAATATCCAACAACTGTGCCAAGTATGGTTCAAATCGGACCATAACCTGATATAGCTGCCATATAAACCGATCTTGGGTCTTGACTTCTTGAGCCTCTAGCGTGCGCAATTCTTATCCTATCAGAATGAAATTTTGCACGACGTGTTTTCTTATTATATCCAACAACAGTGCCAAGTATGGTTCAAATCGGTCCATTACCTGATATAGCTACCATATAAACCGATCTTGGGTCTTTATTTCTTGAGCCTCTAGAGTGCGCAATTCTTATCCGATTGGAATGGAATTTCGCACGACGTGTTTTGTTATGATACCCAACAACTGTGCCAAGTATGGTTCAAATCGGTTCATAACCTGATATAGCTGCCATATAAACCGATCTTGGGTCTTGACTTCTTGACCCTCTAGAGGGCACAATTCTTATCCGATTTGAATGAATTTTTGCACGAAGTATTTCGTTATGATATCCAACAACTGTGCCAAGTATGGTTCAAATCGGTTCATAAACTGATATAGCTGTCATATAAACAGTTCTGGGGATTTGATTTCTTGAGCTTCTAGAGGGCGCAATTCCTATCCGATTTGGCTGAAATTTTGCATGACGTATTTTATTTTTACTTTCAACAACTGGGTCAAATAAGGTTCAAATCGGTTCATAACCTGATATAGCTGCCATATAAACCGATCTGGGATCTTGACTTCTTGACCCCTAGAGGTCGCAATTATTATCCGATATGCCTGAAATTTTGTACGATGGATCCTCTCATGACCATCAACAAACGTGTTTATTATGGTCTGAATCGGTCTATAGCCCGATACAGATCCCATATAAATCGTTCTCTCTATTTTACTTCGTGAGCCCCAATGGGCGCAATTCTTAAATGAATTGGCTGACATTTTACACAGGCGTCCAATAATAATTTAATTGTGGTCCGAACCGGACCATATCTTGATATCGTTTTAATAGCAGAGTAACTCTTTTCTTATATACTTTTTTGCCTAAGAAGAGATGCCGGGAAAAGAACTTGACAAATGCGATCCATGGTGGAGGGTATATAAGATTCGGCCCGACCGAACTTAGCACGCTTTTACTTGTTTTTTTTTTTATTTTTACCAACTATGCCGCTTCCCCTTCCTATATAGCTCGAGGAACGATTGCCTCTTTTTAGTCTAGTATTTGGACTCTCCTTGCTCCCTTCATCCTGCCATCAACTAAATATGTACTGCATTTGGCTGTTGGGCTGACTGACTGACACCAAGAGAAATGTTGGTAATAAAGTCTACAAACGGGAAAGTATATTTCAAAATGCTGGTTTTTTCTACTAAATAAATAGCGATTGTAAGAAACTGTATAAAACCGGTTATAGAATTAACAAGTAAAAGCGTGCTAAGTTCGGCCGGGCCGAATCTTATATACCCACCACCATGGATCGCACTTGTAGAGTTCTTTTCCCGCCATCTCTTCTTAGGCAAAAAAGGATATAAGAAAAGAGTTGCTCTGCTATTAGAGCGATATCAAGATATGGTCCGGTTCGGACCACAATTAAATTATATGTTGGAGACCTGTGTAAAATTTCAGCCAATTCGTATAAGAATTGCGCCCATTGGGGTTCACGAAGTAAAATAGAAAGATCGATTTATATGGGAGCTGTATCGGGCTATAGACCGATTCAGACCATAATAAACACGTATGTTGATGGTCATAAGAGGATCCATCGTACAAAATTTCAGGCAAATCGGATAATAATTGCGACCTCTAGAGGCTCAAGAAGTCAAGATCCCAGATTGGTTTATATGGCAGCTATATCGGGTTATGATCCGATTTGAATCCTATTTTACACAGTTGTTGAAAGAAAGAATAAAATACGTCATGCAAAATTTCAGCCAAATCGGATAAGAATTGCGCACTCTAGAGGCTCAAGAAGTCAAGACCCAAGATCGGTTTATATCGCAGCTATATCAGGTTATTAACTGATTTGAACCATACTTGGCACAATTGTTGGATATCATAGCAAAACACGTCGTGCAAAACTTCATTCCAATCGGATAAGAATTGCGCACTCTAGAGGCTCAAGAAGTCAAGACCCAAGATCGGTTTATATGACAGCTATATCAGGTTATGAACCGATTGGAACCATACTTGGCACAGTTGTTGGATATCATAACGTTGTGCAAAATTTCATTCCAATCGGATAAAAATCGCCTACTCTAGAGGCTCAAAAAGTCAAGACCCAAGATCGGTTTATATGGCAGCTGTATCAAAACATGGACCGATATGGCCCATTTACAATACCAACCGACCTACACTAATAAGAAGTATTTGTGCAAAATTTCAAGCGACTAGCTTTACTCCTTCGGAAGTAAGCGTGCTTTCGACAGACAGACGGACGGACGGACATGGCTAGATCGACATAAAATGTCGCGACGATAAAGAATATATATACTTTATGGGGTCTCAGACGAATATTTCGAGTAGTTACAAACAGAATGACTAAATTAGTATACCCCCCATCTTATGGTGGAGGGTATAAAAATCATTTTGTGGGTATGAAAATGCATTTTTGGAATTTTATAACACGTTTTATATGTTATTGAGCCAAAATTTTGTGCATATCAGTTTTTGATCCAGAGACAGATTAAGTTCCTAGATTAACATGAGTCTTTTCCAGCCTTTGACACCCTATGGGCATACACCAAAGCCAATAATCGGATTGTTGTGCGCTCTTAATACTAACAAGTAAAAGCGTGCTAAGTTCGGCTGGGCCGAATCTTATATACTCTCCACCATGGATTGCATTTCTTAAGTTCTTTTCCCGGCATCTCTATTTAAGGGTAAAAAAAAAAATAATTGCTTTGCTGTAGCTATATCAAGTTATGGTCTACGAACCGAACAACGATGATCGAGAAACTGCTTTACATGAAAGCTATATCAGGTTATAGACTGATTTGAACCGTGTTTGGCACAACTGTTGGAAGTCCTAACAGAACACCGCATGCAAAATTTCAGCCAAATCGGACAAAAATTGCGGTTGGTAAGAACTCAAGAAGTCAAATCGGGAGATCGGTTTACATGGGGCTGTATCAGGTTATAGACCGATTAGGGCCGTTCTGAGCAGAGTTGTTGGAAGTAAAATACTACATGATCAATTTCAGCCAAATCGGACAAAAAATGCGGATTGTAAAGGCTCAAGAAGTCCAATCTGGAGATCGGTTTATAAGGGAGCTATATCTAGTTTTCGGAACGCTACATGCAAAATTACAACCAAATCGGACACAAATTGCTTCTTGCAAGGGCTTAAAACGTAAAATCGGGAGATCGGTTAATATGGGATCTATATCAGGTTAAAGGCCGATTTGGACCGTACTTTGCATACTTATTGGAAGTCATAACAGAACACTACATGCAAAACTTAAGCCAAATCGGACATAAATTGCGGCTTATATGGGCTCAAGAAGTCAAATCGGAAGATCATTTTATATAGGAGATACATCAGGTTATAGACCGATTTGGATCGTACTTAGTATATTTATTGCAAGTCATAACAGAACACTACATGCAAAACTTCAGCCAAATCGGACATAAATTGCGGCTTATAAGGGCTCAAGAAGTCAAATCGGGAGATCGGTTTATACAGGACCTATATTAGCTTATATACCCATTTAGAAGTCAAATTGGGAGATCGGTTTATATGGGAGCTATATCAGGTTATAGACCGATTTAGACTGTATTTAGCACAGTTGTTCGAAGTCATAACAGAACAAATTTCAGCCAAATCGGACAAAAATTGCGGCTTCCAGGGGCTGGAGATCGGTTTATATGGCAGCTATATCCAAATTAAAACCGAAATGGCCCAATTATAATCCCCAACGACGTACATTGATACTAGGTTAGGTTTAACCTGACCTACTTTGATACTAAGTATTTGTGCAAAATTTCAAGCGGCTGACTTTAAGCGTACGACCGCTATCGTGATGTCGACAAACGAACGGACGGACATGGCTTGATCGACTCAGAGCGTCGAGACGATCAAGAATATATGTACCTTGTGGGGTCTTAAACGAATATTGCAAGATGTTACAAACGCAACGACTAGATCAGTATACCCCCATCTTATGGTGGTGGGTATAAAAATAGGGAGATGGGTTTATATGGGAGCTGTATCAGGCTATAGACCGATTCAGACCATACGCATGTTGAAAGTCATGGGAGAAGCCGTTGTACAAATCGGATAATAATCGCATACTCTAGAGGCTGAAGAAGTCAAGATCCCAGATTGGTTTATGTGGCAGCTGTATCAGGTTATGAACCGATTTTAACCTAACTTAACACAGTTGTTGGAAACCATAACAAAACACCTCATGCTAAATTTCATCCAAATCGGATAATAATTGCGCCCTCTAGTGGCTCAATAAGTCAAGTTTCAAGATCGTTTTTTCGAAGCTTTCATCAAAACATGGGCCGATATGGCCCATTTACAACCCTAACCGGCCCATTTACAACCCTAACAAGTAGGAAATATTTGTGCAAAATTTTAATCGGCCAGCTTTACTCCTTCGAAAGTTAGAGTGCTTTCGACAGACCGACGGACGGACGGACATGGCTAGATAGACTTAAAATGTCATGACGATCAAGAATGTATATACTTTACGGGATCTTAAACGAATATTTCGAGGAGTTACAAACAGAATGAAGAATTAGTTTGTAATACCCAAAAGAAAGAGAGATAGACCCATTGATAAGTATACCGATCGACTCAGAATCACTTTCTGATTCGATTTAGCTATGTCCGTCTGTGTAAAAACTACAGGTCGCAATTTTCATCCGATCGTCTTCAAAATTGGCATGGGCATGTTTTTCGGCCTAGAGACGAAGCCTACTGAAATTGGAAAAATCGGTTCAGATTTGGATATAGCTTCCATATATATGTTCGTCCGATTTGCAGTAATACTGCAATAAATTGTCATTTGTTATCCGGTTTTCTCAAAATTCGGCAGGTAATATTTTCTTATGACTCCCAATATTATTGATGAATTTCATAGAAATCGGTTCAGATTTGCTCCCATATATATGTTCTTCCAATCCCATATATATGTTCTTCCAATTTGCAGTAATAATGCAATGAAATGGTCATTTGTTAACCGATTCTCTGCTAGGAAGGATTTTCTCTTGACTCTCGACATTTCTGGTGAATTTCGCTAAAATCGGTTCAGATTTAGATATAGCTCTCATATATATATATCGCCCGATTTTCACTTCTAGAGACACTGCAAGGGCATTTATTGACCAATCTTTCCAAAATTTTGTACAACGCTTTCCTCGACGACTTCCACAATGTCTACAAAGTTTGCTCGAAATCGGTTCAGATTTAGACATAGCTCTCATATATATATTCTCATCCGATTTGCAGTAATATTGCAATCAGATGGTCAGTTGTTAATCGATTCTCTCGAAATATGGCAGGAAGGATTTTATTTTGCTTCTCGATATTATAGGTAAATTTCATAGAAATTGGTTCAGATTTAGATATACATATGTCATATATGTATGTCGCCCGATTTTCACTTCTAGAGCCAGTGCAAGAGCATTTTTTACCAATCTTGCCAAAATTTTACACAACGCTTTTCTCGACGAGTACCACACTATCAAATTTTGGGAAATTCGCCATAACGTTGTCATTTGTGAACCGTAGTTATTAAAGTTCCAACATATTTGCTTGAAATTTGATACAGATTGTTTAATAACCCATCTGAAAACATCCGGCGAGGTCCATCAAAATTGGTTCAGAATTAGACATAGCTCCCACTTTGTACCTATAGGGTAGGTGTTGGGTATTATATAGTCGGCTGAGCGCGACTTTTGCCTTTCCCCACTGATTTTCTATATGTCTTCGCTTAAATACGACCTAAATATAGATTTTTAGCCATTATCCCCAGATATGATTACTTGAGCTCCTTAAAGGTTTACATCTGGCTAATATTTGTCATGTAAACACCATCTGCAAATAGGTTAAGAAAAATCTAGAAATAGATAAAGCCCGAATGGAAGCCTATCACTTTCAAAAATTTCTTTCAACCCTGAAACTATACTCTGTATATTTAAAATTACTCCTCTGGCTAAACCGGGTCTTTTAAAACTCATTTTTAATGTGAAGGATTCTAAAATGTTTATAAATGTATGGTATGTGTTCATATATGTATGTACTTGATATGCCCATTTCATAGTTTATTATGATGGAACATTGTGTATGGTCTATCAGGTCTTTGTTGGCTTATATACTGTAGCTTACTTTTGACATGAAATTTATTAGTAAGAAGGTTGGTCGGTTGGTCGGTCGGTCGGCATGTGATATAAGTTGGAAGTGTTTTTGTTTTGTACTGCAACCGCAATGTGAAATGATTGTTTTGTCTGCTTTCAGACAAAAGATAATTTAGTGCAACAACAATACATGCCAAGCTAAAAAATAGTCTTCCCGCAGAGAATGTATATTGTGGCTAGGGCTTAATTTCGTTCTACCATTTCTTACAAATAAAAATACAACAATAAATTAAAGTTTTTTCAAATTTCAAAAATATTAAAAAATACCTTGATTGGCTTGATAGACTAGCAGAGAGACATTTTTATTCCCTCTACCAATGGATGGGGTTTCACTAATATCGTCATTCCATCTGTTAGCAGCGAAATATTTTTATTTATTTCGCCAGCTAGTAGCAGCTGGGTAAACCCTACAAATAAAACCAGTAAGAAAAGACAAAAATTGGGCGGAGCCGACTATATAATAACCTACACCACCCCCAAATCTAGTTAGACTTTAATGTGGACACCTATTGATATATCAAATAGAAGCTTGTACGACTTTTTTACGACAGGACAAAAACTTGGCTTTCCATATTCTTAAAAGGCCATATCGGATAAAAGATTGTGCGGGAGTTATATCTAAACGTATATATAAAACGTCTCATGCTTATAGTTTATTTTCGGATGAAAGATAACTGGATTCTATACCTAAATTTAAAATGAATTTTAGGAAATTTTTCACACGTATAAAGACGTCAAATAAAACACCTCGTACTAGATCGGACTAAAATCGTGGTTTCCACAACCTTTAAAGACCATATCGAATGAAAGATATTTGTGGGAGCTATATCTAAGTCTAGACCAATTTTTATGAAATTTTGTAATCGCATTGAGATTCTAATAAAAAAACACCTCAAACTAAATTTTGTAGAAATCGGACCAAAATTGTGCCTACTACAACCTTAAAAGTCTAAATCGGATGAAAGATCCATGTGGGTGGAAAGAACATAGCCAGGGGGGCTTTGGAAAGTTCTTTGCTGTGCTATTCTTTGAATAGAAAGCATTAAACGAAATGGTCAATAGCCGGAAAATATCCTGCCATGGAATCTAAATAAAATCTATTATCTACAAAAAAAGATGGTAAAATATTAATTTTCA
Source organism: Stomoxys calcitrans (assembly GCF_963082655.1). Lineage (NCBI taxonomy): Eukaryota > Metazoa > Arthropoda > Insecta > Diptera > Muscidae > Stomoxys > Stomoxys calcitrans. Next base: position 39,730 of record NW_026739399.1, read on the forward strand.
CTGTGAACACGAACTTAATACCCACTTTAAGTGAAAGAAATAAAACCGTGCTAAGTTCGGCTGGGACGAATCCTATATACCCTCCACCATGGAAAGCATTTGTGGAGCTCTTGCCACGGTATCTCTTTTTAGGCAAACAAAGGATAAAAGAAAAGAATTGCTGTGTTATTGGAACAATATCAAGTTATGGTTCATTTCGGACCATAATTAAACTGAATAGTTGAAGTCATTGTGTAAAATTTCAGCTAAATCTAGTAAGAATTGCGCACTTTAGGGGCTGAAGAAGTAAAATAGGGAGATCGGTTTATAGGGGAGCTATATTAGGTTATAAACCGATTCATGCCATATTCGACACGTATGTTGAATGAGAGAAGTCGTTGTACAAAATTTCAGCCAAATCGGATAATAATTGCGCCCTTTAGAGGCTCAAGAAGTCAAGATCCCTTATCGGTTTATATGGCAGCTTTATCAGGTTATGGACCGATTTGGACTATTCTTAGCACAGTTGTTGAACGTTATAACCAAACTCCTCATGCAAAATTTCAGCTAAATTGGATAATAATTGCGCCCTCTAGTGGCTCAAGAAGTCAAGACCACGGGTAGGTCTATATGACAGCTATATCAGGTTATGAACCGATTTCAACCATACTCAGCACAGTTGTTGGAAGTCATAAAAAAACACGTCATGCAATATTTCAGCCAAATCGGATAGGTATTGCTCTCTGTAGAGCCTCCAGAAGTCAAGATCCCAGATCGGTTTATATGGCAGCTATATCAGATTATGGACCGATTTGAACTATTTTTAGCACAGTTGTTGAAAGTCATAACAAAACACCTCTTGTAAAATTGCATCCAAATCGGATAGGAATTGCGCACTCTAGATGCTCAAGAAGTCACGATCCCAGATCGGATTATATGGGAGCTATATCAGGACCGATTTTAACCATTCTTAATACAGTTGTTGGAAGTCACAACAAAACACGTCATGTAATATTTCAGCCAAATCGGATAGGAATTGCTCCCTCTAGAGGCTCAAGAAGTCAAGACTCCAGACCGGTTTATATGACAGCTATATCAGTTTATGGACCGATTTGAACTATTTTTAGCACAGTTGTTGCAAGTTATCACAAAACACCTGATGCAAAATTTCAGCCAAATCGGATAAGAATTGTGCCCTCTAGCGGCTCAAGAAGTTAAGAACCCAAATCCGTTTATATGGCAGCTATATTAAAACGTGGACTGATATAGCCCATTTACAATCCCAACCGACCTACGCTAATAAGAAGTATTTGTGCAAAATTTCAAGCGGCTGGCTTTACTCCTTCGAAAGTTAGCGTGCTTTCGACATACAGACGGACGGACGGACAGACGGACGGACGAACGGAAATGGCTAGTTCGACTTAAAATGTCATGACGATCAAGAATAAACAAATATTTCGAGGAGTTACAAACAGAATGACGAAATTAGTATACCCCCATCCTATGGTATAGGGTATAAAAATGTGTTAAAATAACATTAGTCATCAGACTTTCATTTATGAGAGCAAGTTTTATATTACACTTACGTTTGCCACTAGGTCATTTGACATCAATTAGTGGGCAAAGAGAGAAAAAAGTTTATTACTGAAATAATGTAGAAATCTCTTCGTGTTTCTGACTTTTAGTTCTACCACCTTTTCTTATTTTATCTCCAATAAATTGGGAAAACTTTAGGACTTATAAAGACATGATGGAAATTCTAAGCATATACGACAATAGTTTATGCAATTTGTACCGGACTTCTTTTCCATTAAAAACGGATTTTCGATCAATTTTAATATATTGGGTTGCCCAAAAAGTAATTGCGGATTTTTTAAAGAATGTAAATGCATTTTTAATAAAACTTAGAATGAACTTTAATCAAATATAATTTTTTTACACTTTTTTCTAAAGCAAGCTAAAAGTAACAGCTGATAACTGACAGAAGAAAGAATGCAATTACAGAGTCACAAACTGAGAAAAAATTTGACAACGCCGACTATATGAAAAATCCGCAATTACTTTTTGGGCAACCCAATAGATTAGGTTAGGTAAGAGTGGCTGTCCCTTACAGACTCACTTAGACACTTTCCTAAGTCCATTGTGATACCACAGTAGCGACAGACCAAGGCTTCTGGCGGAAATCGAACCCACGACCCCTGCACTGGTAATCCAAGCACGCTACCAACTCTGTAACCGGGGCGCCCAATTATAATATAGTTCAAAGAAGAAATTAGCGTCATCATTTAAGCAGAATGTAGATGGTTCTTCGTAAAAATTGGCCTAAATTTATTTTTTGGAATATTTAAAATTAGTGGCTTAATGTTTTCAGTTTGTATATACTCAAGGTGTACTTGTATCCTAATTTTGTGAGCTCTAGGTCACTTCATTAAGAAAATACCATTTGATTACCTATACATACGAATAAATGGATTTAGTCTAGTCACCCATCATATAGTTCTTAGTTGTACCTACATGCAAAAATTCAAACATCTAAATCCATCTGTAAAGAAAGTACCCAATGGTTCCAATTTTGGTACCAAAATGTATGCATTTTTAATAGATGATCTAGTCACCAACCATCTATTTCTTAGTGGTATCTTCATTCCAAATATTAGACCTCTAGCTCCATCTATGAAGAAAGCATCAAATGGTACAAACATGTGGGAATGGTGAATAGGTCATTTAGCCATCCATTTTATATTTCCTAATTATACCTACATGCCACATTTCAGACTTCTAGCTCCATTTGAACAGAAAGTACAAAATGGTACCAATTTTCGTACTAAAATGTACTAATTTTGAATAGATCATTTAATCACTCAATATGTATTTCCTTCTTGTACCAACATGCTAAATTTCAGACCTCTAGCTCCATCTTTAAAGAAAGTACCAAATGGTACCAATTTCGGTACCAAAATGTTCAAATTGTGAATAATTCACTAAGGCACACATCATATATTTCTTTGTTGTATCTACGTGCCAAATTTCAGACTTCTAGCTCAGATTGAAAAGAAAGTCCCTATTTTACCAATTTTTCTTACCAAAGTGTACTAATTTTGAATGGATCATTTAGTCACCCATCACATATTTTCTAGTTGTACCTGCATGCCAAATTTCAGACCTCTAGCTTCATCTGTGAAAAAAGTACCAAATGGTACCAATTGCGGTACTAAACGTACTTTTTCACCCGTAACCAGTACTATTTTTATACCCACCACTATAGGATGGGAGTATACTAATCTAGTCATTTCGTTGGTAATAAAACATATTTGCCTAAGACTCCGCCGCTTTTTATCAAAAATCATAGCGTTTGTCTTTCGCTTAAAAAATTTATATGTGCGAAATTTGAACAAGTCTGCTGCGCAGACAATGCTATAATACACCTAAGGGATACGGATCCGAATCAGCTTTGCGGAAGGGCCGAAAGGGTATTGCAGATGGCGTATAACTGGGTTAGATCTAGGAGTCTCAAGATTAACCCAGAGAAGACTGAAATCTGCCCGTTTACAAGGGAGACTAAGGTGGGCCTATTTGACGCTCCACGTTCCTTCCATAGAACGATTTCGATATCTGACAAGGCCAAATACTTAGGAGTGATTTTGGACAGGAAACTGACTTAGAAGTGTCACATTCCAAAGTGTACCGAGAAGGCTCACTAATTCTGAGCCCTGAATCCGTGGATCGTTAAATGTCTCAACGAGATTTAAGCCGATGGGAGAATGGATAGAGAATAGGACCAGGTGACACCATCGTGGTATAATCGAGGCAACGATAGGTAGCCCGGATGGAAGGATGGAGGAGATTTCCGATCAGATACCAGAAACGACAATTGAGGTCAAGTACAACGCACCAGTGCCAGTGGCACAGTCCTGAATTGACGGAACTCTGGTATTGCCAGCTGGAGGATCATGGTACACAAATGGATTAAAGCTAGAGAGCAGAGTTGGCCTAGGGCTTTATATTGAGAGCCCAGGGACTGACATCTGTTTTCGACTACCTGACCATAATATGATCCTGCAGGCAGAGTTCCGGGCGATCGCGGAATGCGTGAGGTGGTATGGTGTAAACGAGAAGACATCGAATGTGAACATCTTTACGGACATTGAACTGGCCATCAGGGCAATAACAACCAGGACAGTATTGTAAGAAGCAGATTAACGTCTTCTATGAAGATGGCACGATCCGCATTATTTGGGTGCCTAGCCATAGCGGAGTAAGGGGGAATTTATGAGCAGACGATTTGACAGTGAACTTCAAAGGTCTGTCGTCAATAAACTTGGACAGCCCCAAGCCTTTTCGATTCGACAAAGTCCGAATTAAGGGTGTGGACGACGAAAGCTGATGTTACACTGTGAAACGACGAAACGTTCGGTAGGACGACGAGAAGGACAGTATAGCTTTCGGTATCATATCAAGGCACATAGGACTACGAGCTCACTTATACAAAATCGGTGAGGCAAGTGATATAATGGCCATGTGGGGAGGATGATGAGACGGTGGAACATTCCCTATGCTATTGCTCGGCCTTCGCGGCTAACAGACCGCGGAACGTAAGTAGTGACACATTACCAAATATGAACCAACTCAGGGGCGTGGTATGGAAAACAATAAGATATTTTGTAATTAGCACATAATTCCTGACTAGGTTTTCTTTTTCGAGGTTACTTTTTAGTATTTAAAGCGCACAACATAACGACTACTGGTTTAGGTGTATTTCTATAGTGGCATTAGGCGATTAATATTCGCACACTCTTTGGAATGGCAAAACAATCGGTAGGACTACAAAAATCATATAGGCAGAGCCGGATCATGAAAAGGCGAGGCTATTACTGAGAGGACATAAGAATGAGATCAGCATCATAACGGGACACATAGGACTACGAGCCCATTTATGCAAAATAAGTGCAGCAAATGATAGCATGTGGAGAAGGTAAAGATATCGGTATACAGAGGTGACACAATACCAAAACATGAATCAACATAGGGGCGTGGTATGGTTAACAATTAGGGGCTTCGTATGTAGCACGGAGTTCTTTGCTTACATTTTCTTTTTTCGAGGTTACCTTTAATATTAAGAGCGCACAACATAGTCAATAAGTGCCAAAGGTGTATGTCCACAGTGGCATAGGACGGATTAATATCCGCACCGTCTTTTCAACCTAACCTAACCTCTATGGGATTAATGGGATTGTAAACAAGTAAAAGCGTGCTAAGTTCGGCCGGGCCGAATCTTATATACCCTCCACCATGGATCGCATTTGTCGAGTTCTTTTCCCGGCATCTCTTCTTAGGCAAAAAAGGATATAAGAAAAGAGTTACTCTGCTATTAAAACGATATCAAGATATGGTCCGGTTTGGACCACAATTAAATTATATGTTCGAGACCTGTGTAAAATTTCAGCCAATTCGTATAAGAATTGCGCCCATTGGGGCTCACGAAATAAAATAGAGAGAACGATTTATATGGAATCTGTATCGGGCTATAGACCGTTTCAGACCATAATAAACACGTTTGTTGATGGTCATGAGAGGATCCGTCGTACAAAATTTCAGGCATATCGGATAATAATTGCGACTTCTAGGGGTCAAGAAGTCAAGATCCCAGATCGGTTTATATGGCAGCTATATCAGGTTATGAACCGATTTGAACCTTATTTGACACAGTTGTTGAAAGTAAAAATAAAATACGTCATGCAAAATTTCAGCCAAATCGGATAGGAATTGCGCCCTCTAGAGGCTCAAGAAGTCAAGACCCAAGATCGATTTATATGGCAGCTATATCAAGTTATGGACCGATTTAAATCATACTTGGCACAGTTGTTGGATATCATAACAAAACACGTCGTGCAAAATTTCATTCTGATCGGATAAGAATTGCGCCCTCTAGAGGCTCAAGAAGTCAAGACCCAAGATCGGTTTATATGGCAGCTATATCAGGTTATGGACCGATTTCAACCATACTTGGCACAGTTGTTGGATATAATAACAAAACACGTCGTGCAAAATTTCATTTCAATCGGATAAGAATTGCGCACTCTAGAGGCTCAAGAAGTCAAGACCCAAGATCGATTTATATGGCAGCTATATCAGGTTATGGACCGATTTGAACCATACTTGGCAAAGTTGTTGGATATCATAACAAAACACGTCGTCTAAAATTTCATTCTGATCGGATAAGAATTGCGCACGCTAAAGGCTCAAGAAGTCAAGACCCAAGATCGGTTTATATGGCAGCTATATCAGGTTATGGACCGATTTGAACTATACTTGACACAGTTGTTGGATTTCATAACAAAACACGTCGTGCAAAATTTCATTCCAATCGGATAAGAATTGCGCACTCTAGAGGCTCAAGAAGTCAAGACCCAAGATCGGTTTATATGGCAGCTATATCAAAACATGGACCGATATGGCCCATTTATAATACCAACCGACCTACACTAATAAGAAGTATTTGTGCAAAATTTCAAGCGGCTAGCTTTACTCCTTCGGAAGTTAGCGTGCTTTCGACAGACAGACGGACGGACGGACGGACGGACGGACAGACGGACGGACATGGCTAGATCGACATAAAATTTCACAACGATCAAGAATATATATACTTTATGGGGTCTCAGACGAATATTTCGAGTAGTTACAAACAGAATGACGAAATTAGTATACCCCCCATCTTATGGTGGAGGGTATAAAAAAACAGATATGTGGAGTAGGTACCTAGGAGGTATTAAACAAATTATGTGTAAATTAGGGCCTTAAAGTTGGGCAGAAAAATTGTTGAGATGGGCCTTAAACATATTCATGTTCGTACTTAAATTCGCATGGTATCCTTTTTATACCCACCACCGAAGGATGGGGGTATACTCATTTTGTCATTTCGTTTGTAACACATCGAAATATCCATTTCCGACCCTATAAAGTATATATATTCCTGATCAGCGTAAAAATCTAAGACCATCTAGACATGTCCGCCCGTCTGTCCGTCTGTCTGTTGAAATCAGTTTTCACAAATAGAGATATTGAGCTGAAACTTTGCACAGATTCTTTTTTTATCCATAAGCAGGTTATGTTCGAAGATGGACTATATCGGATTATATCTTGATATAGCCCCCATATAGACCTATCCGCCGATTTGGCCAATAAAAGCCACATTTATTATCCGAATTTGCTGAAATTTGGGACAGTGAGTTGTTCTAGGCCCTTCGACATCCTTCTTCAAGTTGGCCCAGATCAGTCCAGATTTGGATATAGCTGCCATATAGACCAATCCTCCGATTTAGGGTCTTAGGCCCATAAAAGCCACATTTACTTTCCGATTTTGCTGAAATTAAAGACAATGAGTTGTGACGTCCTTTGACGTCCTACGTTAATTTGGCCCAGATCGGTCCAGATTTGGTTACAGCTGCCATATAGACCAATCCTCCGATTTAGGGTCTTAGGCCCATAAAAGCCACATTTATTATCCGATTTTGCTGAAATTTCGGACAGTGAGTTGTGTTAGGCCCTTCTATATCCTTCGTCAATTTGGCTCAGATCGGTCCAGATTTGGATATAGCTGCTATATAGACCGATCCTCCGATTTATGGTCTTAGGCTAATAAAAGGCACATTAATTGCCCGATGTCGCCAAATTTGGAACAGTGAGTTAAGTTAAGCCCCTTGACATACTTCTGCATTATGGCACAGATCGATCAAGATTTGGATATAGTTGCCATATAAATAGACCGATCTCTCTGTTTTAGGTTTTGGGGGCATAAAAAGCGCATTTATTGTCCGATATCGCCGCAATTTGGGACAGTGAGTAGCGTTAGGCCCATCGACATCCTTCTTCAATTTCACTCGGATCGGTCCCATAAAAGGCGAATTTATTTTTCGATGTTGCAATTTGGACTAGATCGATCAAGATTTGTATATTGCTGCCATATAAACCGATATGGTTCAGATCAGTTTATTTTTAGATTTAGCTACTAAAAAGCACAATATTTTGTTATACACAATTGAACAATGACTTCTACTTATTAGTGTTTGGTCCCAATCGAAATCGTATTTCGATATAATTGCTATGGGACATAAGGTTTGCAATTTTCACTGGATTTTGATGAAATGTGGTTTACATATATGGGTATCCAAAGTTCGAACTTAACGCCTTTTTACTTCGACGGTTTGACAGGTTTTCAACTCTAACATAACTAGTTTAATTTTAAGTTTCTTAATAATATTTTCAGTTACTTTTACAGTTCGTAATGAAAATAGTTTTCTATTTTTGAAAAATTTTCATTGCACAGGTTTTAACTAATATCTTCTTTCCAGATTTAGAAATACGTTTTTGAAAAAGGAGAAAAATAAAAGCTTTACAATAAAAGGTATTATTGGCATTACATTATACACTTGTTGTGTAATATTATATGTGAATACTTTGAATTGTTTCTGCAGCCACTTGCAGAAAATCCTCTTAGAACGTAGTGCACTAAAGCAGTTATTTACGGGCGGTTTCAAAGATGACACCAAGCATGAAAACAAGAACGTGATAATACCAGCCATGAGCCAACTGACACTTACAAATGTCAATCATTGAACTCCTCTGCAGCCCTCTCAAAAAATGGCAATAACAGTATTAGAAATGTGTGCTCAAACGACGCATTAACTTGCATAGACATGCACAATTCAATTGAAAATCTATTACTAGCGCATATGCTGTTGTTGAAGATTTATTTAAATAAACCATACATAACATTAAGACCTGTAAGAGCCGCTTCGATTTTATAATACTCGTAAGGAAAACTTCAATGGTTGCTTTCTTTAAACCCCGTGATGATAGTTTCTAGCGTCTCCTACAGCAGACATGCTTTTAATCCGATCCTCCACCTCGCACTTATTACAGGTACTTATTTTACG
>NW_026739400.1:0-4000 GCF_963082655.1 Stomoxys calcitrans
AACCGATTTCTTTCAAATTTTCACAGATTGTGGGGAATGATCCAGAAGGAGCAATATTATATATAAAAATCAATGTGTGTTTGTTTGGATGTTTGTGTGTTCCTTATAGACTCAGAAACGGCTGTACCGATTTTCTTGAAATTTTCACAGATGGTACATATCGACCCCATGGTGAAAATAGGGTACTAAATTTTTTCATATCTGAAGGGGGGCGGACCCTTCCCCTAACCCTAACTTTCAGAAACGCAAGATCTCCTAATTTTCAGAAACGCCGAGATCTTATATAGTGCCCTAAAAATAAAAATTTGGTATCCAAATTTCGGATGGGGTACATAGGGGGGCTGCCCCACCCTAAAACCTACAAAACATATATCTACACCAATCTCGACAATATGGGACTCAAATGAAAGGTATTTAGGATAAGAAAACGTATCTGATATCCAATTGTCGGACCGAGTGCTAGGGGGACCACCCCAACCCCCAAAACACCCCCAAATCGGACGTATTTACCGACCATAGCAATATAGGACTCAAATGAAAGGTATTTACGAGTATATATATTGTATATACTAGCTGACCCGGGCCCACTCCGCCGCGCCTTCTTTTACTTTAAATGGAATAAAAGTTTCCTTGGAGAGAGGTGGTCCCCCAGGTACTTGGTCCTGAAAAAATATCATCATCGTGCTCTTCTTCTTTTAAATACCATTTATTTAAACCCCATATTGCCATTGGCTGAAGAGGATTTTACAGGATGAGGCGTGCCCCAAACACATGGCCCCAAAATAGGTTATCAAATTCGTTTTCTAATCTCAAATACTTTTCATTTGAACCACATATTGACATGGTCGAAATATTTTTTCCCTTTGGGGGTGTTTTGGGAAAGGGTTGATGCCCTAAATACATGGTCCTACATTTGGATATCAAATTCGTATTCTACTCCCAAATACCTTTATTTGAGCCCCATATTGCGATGATTAGTAAAAAATTGCTGTTTGTGGGGTATTTTGGGAAAGGGGTAGACCCCAGAAAATTGGTCCCGAAAAAGGGTATCAATTCTTGCTCGACCCCCAATATCTTTAATTTAAGCCCCACATTGACATGGTCGGTAAATATGCCCGATTTGGGGTGTTTTGGGGAGTGGGGTGGTCCCCCAAATTCTAAGCCCTGAAAATATATCAGCAACGTGCTCTATTATCATATATCTATATATTATTTATTTTAAACCCATATTGGCATTGCCCTCAAAATTGGATTTCAAATTCGTTTTCTAATCTCATTTAAACTCCTTTTTGCAAAAGTCAGCAAAAATGTCCGCATATCAGCAAATACTTCCTAGTTGGGTGGTGTTGGGGGTGTGGGGTGGCCCCATAAACACTTTTTTCCGAATATTGATATCAGATTCGTGCTTTACTTCCAAAGACCTCTCATTTAAGCCCCATATTGCTATGGTCGTAAATTTGTCCCCATTGGGGGATGTTTTTGGGGAGAGGCGGCCCCCAAACACTTGGTCCCATATTTTAATATCAGATTCAAATTCGAAAATCAAATACCTTTTATTTAAGCCCCATATTCCCGTGGTCAGTAAATAAGTCCTGTTTGGGGTTGTTTTGGGGAAGGGGTGGACCCCCAGAAACGTGGCCCCACATTTGGATATTAGATTCGTATTCTACTCGTAAATACCTTTCATTTGAGTCCCATATTGCTATGGTCGGTAAATACGTCCGATTGGGGGGTGTTTTGGGGGTTGGGGTGGTCCCCCTAGCACTCGGTCAGATACGTTTTCTTATCCTAAATAACTTTCATTTGAGTCCCATATTGTCATGATTGGTGTAAATTTATTTTTGGTAGGTTTTAGGGTGGGGCAGGCCCCCTAGGTACCCCATCCAAAATTTGGATACCAAATTTTTATTTTTAGGGTACTATATGAGAGCACATAAAATTTCGCTTAAATCGCACCACCTCAGAGATCTGGCGTTTCTGAAAATTAGGGTTAGGGGGAGGGTCCGCCTCCCCTTCAGATATCAGAAAATTTAGTACCCTATTTTCACCATGGGGTCAATATGTACCATCTGTGAAAATTTCAAGAAAATCGGTTCAGCCGTTTCTGCGTCTATAAGGTAAATATGCCCCTTAATCGGGCATATTTACCGACCATGTCAATGTGGAGCTTAAATGAAAGGTATTGGAGGGTAGAGCAAGAATTGATATCCATTTTCGGGACCAATTTTCTGGGGGTCTATTTCTTTCCCAAAATACCCCACAAACAGCAATTTTTTTTACTGACCATCGCAATATGGGGCTCAAATAAAGGTATTTGGGAGTAGAATACGAATTTGATATCCAAATGTAGGACCACGTATTTAGGGCATCAACCCTTTCCCAAAACACCCCCAAAGGGAAAAAATTTTCGACCATGCCATTAGAAAACGAATTTGATAACCTATTTTGGGACCATGTGTTTGGGGGACGCCTCATCCTGTAAACTCCTCTTATGGGGTTTAAACAAATGATATTTGAGAGAAGATCACTATGCTGATATTTTTTCAGGGCCAAGTATTTGGGGACCACCTCTCCCCCGAAAACACCATTAAATCAGAAGTAATGAGTAGACGGGCGGAAATGAAGTATTTTAAGAATGGAGTACACCTTACATCCAAACTTAAATTAGTGGACCAATAAAGATCATATGGGATTCAGATAAAGGCACTTATATTGTTAAACTCTTAGTCAAGTAAGCATGGTATTTCACTAAAAAATCTTCGAAAATAAATATTCCAAAGAAACTTTTGTTCCATATAAAGTAAAAGAAGGCGCAGCGGAGCGGGCCCGGGTCAGCTAGTAGGCTATATAATTTATTGATATCGGTAGGGGGGCGGACCCTCCCCCTTACCCTAAAAGTACGACCCCAAAATAAAAGTGAACCGATCGGGACAATATGGGATTCAAATGAAAAGTATTCAGGAGAAGACTACGAATTTCGTATTAAAAAATGGACCCAAGTAACTGGGGGGCCGCCCTGACTCCAAAACCCCCCAAAATAGGTTTATTGGACGATAATGACAATATGAGATTCGAATGAAAGGTATTCGGAAGTAGATTACGAAAATGGTCAGGAAGGAGCAAAAGGCTTTTTAGTTTGTAGATATTTGAAGAGGGCGGACCCTCCCCCGTTACCCCAAAAACACCACTTAAAATCAAAAGTGGACCGATAGGGACAATATAGGTATCAAATGAACGGTATTGGCGAATAAAATACTAATATGGTATTAAAAGTTGACTCCTTGCAACGTTATTTCTTAAAAAGGATTTTAAAACTACCAGTTTGTACTCCAAACTACGTACTCATGCTAGAAACGGAGGTAGAGGATACACATATATATACCCTGGGACTGCACTTAAAATATATAGGAAAAACTCTGTTTCAGCATTCGGGCGCTAGATTGCCAAACCAGCTATCCAATATTGCATTACGCAGAAATGTCTTCTGGGTAAAAGAACTGAAATCCTTAGCTGCAAGTATGGATATTCAATGGCCTGAAGCATTTCCTTCATCAAGCCTATGGTATGACTTTACCAAGAAACTTATAAACAGCTTAAAACTGAACCTCTATCAAAATAGGATTCACAGAAAAACGGAAAGCCAACAAAGAATATATAAATACCTGGACCCGAACAAAGCCTATCTCTATCTTAATGAGCGATACACATCAGAAAATATTACTTGGATATTTAAAGCTCGCAGTGGAATGATATCCCTGGGTTACAATAACTTTGAAGAGAATGAGTCGGAAAAAATGTGTAAGCTTTGCAACCTAAGAGAAACAGAAACTTTGGACCATTTCCTTGGAATTTGTCCGGTTCTAAGAGAATTTAGATTGGCCGCCTTTAGTAAAGCATCATTGAGCTTCGTAGAAGTACTCCATATACTAGACGGAATTGAAGTGGGAAATTGGGATAAGCTAACAACTTATTTACGAATGGCTTATAATTATCGGCAACT